>NC_056725.1:1587036714-1587336714 GCF_019279795.1 Protopterus annectens
GGGGACGGTGGCTGCAAAAATGACATTTCATTGACTGATTACATTTTGAAAAAGAAGAACCCTTTATTTAGGATATGAAAAAGGCCTTAAAAGGCTGAAAGTGCTCATCCGGGATTTTAATTTTTATTGTTTTTTATATTGTTTTAACAATAAACCTTCTCTGTGGTGGCACCTCGCCTTTTTGATTTTGATTATCTCTGATAATAATGGTGGGGATGAGTTGGCACAGTCAGAGAGTTGAGAGAATGTGTGTTGGACTCAGGGAATGTGAGCATTATATCCATTACACAGACCAAGGACACAGCCTGTATACCTGTGGATACTCATGAGACGTACACCACACAGGGCAGACAGGTGCTATGTAGAATGTGTTGGGTGTAGGAAATGTGGGCAATATATCCATTACACAGACCATGGACACAGCCTCTATACCTATGGATGCCCATGAGATATGCACTACACAGGGCGGACAGGTTAATGGAGAACTCATCAGTTAATGGAGTGTGGCACCCCCACAGTAGACACATGCCAGCATCCACTCCTAGCACCCGTGGGTAGAGAGATACACACAGAAAAGAGTTGGGAATAGTAATCATGAGAGACATGGTTACTGACCACCCCTTGAGGTTGGTTTGTTAGCGGTCATGACCCAATGCATGTATGTAAAGGGCCATTATGGAGTTATAGGCTAGTAAAATCATAGCCATGACAGAGTTTCTGAAAGTGATGCAAGCTATTAGATGATATGTGGAGTACATATCCCATATGTATGGTTGTTCGGATAAACTCTACCACATACTGGAATGTGATATGTGCTCTCAAGCTCACCTGCCAGGTGTGAGCCTCTGTCCATTAAGCTGGTCCTCATGTACTTCCTTAGATGGTACACAGTGTGGCCATGGATGACCTAGATCATGCTCCCTTAGTGCTAGCATTTCCATGGGTATATCTGCTGTGAAGGTGTCTACACTAAGGAGTGGGCATCCCTGTGGTCATGGCAGTCATGGCAGTGGCACATCATGCAGCAGACAATGCTCATGTTCAAGCAGCATGCCAACATTTACCCAGTGTCATGGTATAATCAGTGCAACTCCTGCTAGAGCCAGTTTTCATAGGTGGGTGCATTTACTGAATGTCACAACCCCTACCATGCATGCTCTGGACCTGTTCAGTACATTGAGTTCCAGTGCTGCAAATACTGCAAAGGTTTTTGTCTCAGCAGACCCATACTCACACCACCACAGCCTCTACTACATCACATCACAAACCTGTACTGACACTGGCCCACCAAAACATGGTTTACATTAACTGGCTCCCCATGAAAGCAGTAGATACACTCACACATTACCCCATGAAAGACATCTGCTTAGTACACCCTTCCCCTCATGTGCTAATGATGATAAATGTGCCCAGCCCTTTTTACATTGTTGCTTTGGCTGCCTATATCTGAAGCACAGAATGGTCAGCAGTGCATAGTTAATCATGATCTGATACTGGTTTTGCATGCATCACTTTTACTGTTTTGTATCTGCTTTACTTTTGCCTACTATGTTGTGAAGCTATGTGCAAGCAGGCATGGTCACCCCAGGTGCTGGTTCTTCCAGTAACTCCGCATTTGACATGGCCTCCACTGCAAGGTGTGAGGACTGCTGCTCCTGCAGTAACTGTCTCCTAGGTATGATACAGTGTAACACTGCAGATGCTGACATTATTTTTGCTCATGTGACAAAGGTACTGCCATATGAATCCAAACAGCAAATTAATGCTTCAGCAGCTCAAACACACACCCAGTAATATTACTTGTTTGTGCTTGGGCATGGTTGTACCTCTGCACTGTATTATTTTTATGGGTTTCTTGTGAGTGTCATGATTCAAGGTTTCAAAGTGTATCTATTATCACAAACAAGATAGCCCTGTGAGAAGTCACCCCTTTCAAAATGTTGCTACAGGTTAGAGGCAAGTCGTATGTGTGAATCATGATAACTGCATGGGTGGCCTACAGACACATTGTAAATAACACTCTCAACATCAGAGAACACTTAACAAGTTGGTGGAGTGATAACATTAAAGGTTCACATACCTCCTTCCCAGTTTACTCTTTGCTCTGCATTTGGCATTCTTTGCCAAAGGTCCAGATGGTTTTGGTTTGAATCCAAGACATCCAAACTAAGAACAAGAAATTAAGCTTATTTTAATATTTGATCTGCACTTTTTCATCTGTATTTTACTGTTTTGATGTATCAGTTTGTCCCTTTTTGACTATTTTTACTGGTTGTGCCTACTTATTACATGCACTTATTTTGCACTGAAATATTGATGAATATAGCTTGTTTGTCATATACTTGAACTCAAATCCAGCCAATCTTACATTAAGAAAAGCTCCCTTGCCACTTGTGGCAGAAGTGTGTGGGTATAGCCTTGTCTGTGTTGGGTATTCCTGGAGGTGGATCACTGTGCAATTTCCATTGGCAGATTAGTTTAAAACTGTTTAGTTTTGCCTGTATATAAGCCTCATGCTTGTGTGGTTTTTGGATCAATTAATCAAAGCTGCTCTGCATTTGGCATTCTTTGCTAGAGGTTCAGAGGGTTTCTGCTTGAATCCAAGCCATCCAAAGCTATGAACAAGAAATTAAGCTTATTTTGAGTTTGATCTGCCCTTTTTTATCAGTTTTACTGCATTAATTTGTGCCTTTTTGACTTTTTTTTGCACTACAGTATTGCTTAGTTAGCATAGACTAGATCCAGACTTGCTGAATCTGGCCTGTTTTTCATACACCCGAACTCAAATCCAGCCATCTTACATTAAGAAGGGCTCCCGCGCACCCTTGTGGCAGAAGTATGGATATAGCCTTGTCTGAACTGGGGATTGCTGGAAGAAGGAACATTGTGTGATTTCCTAATAGCAAACTAGTTTAAAACTGTTTAATTTCGACTGTATATAAGCCTCGTGTTTGAGGATAGCTGAATTCGGCACAATGGGGGATAGAGGTACCTTGTATAGACACAAATGCTCAGAAACATTTTTTTTCCCCTAGAGACAGTAAGGGGAACCCTCCCAGGTTCCCTGCTACTCTGCAAGGAATGCAGCTGCACACTTCTGCACTGCAGGCAACTCAGCTGAGCACTGAGCAGCATCACCCCCACTTTCCATCAATGATCTTCAGTATAATACGTCCCCTTGTTAATACCAGAGCAATAACTGATCTAATTTGCCTTCTCAGAAATTAGTACTTAAGAATTATCTGCTACTATAGACAGTCAGTTTTGCAACATTTCTCCAGCCAGCTTTATTGACGTGGGCATCCTGATCCAGTGTAACAACTGCCTCATGTATACTGACAAACACTTACTCCTAAAGGAAACAAATACAGTATGTGAGAGATGTAACTATACCATGAAACTAGAATTAGTCCTCTCATGTAACAATAAAAAAAAAACATGAAGCAGGTTGTCAGCACACACACCGCTCCTGTCACACAAGATAAGGTCAAAGCACATAAACCCTCATATGTGGAGGTACTTACAAACAGCCTTTCAAAGACCAGAGACCTCCCAAGTGCAAACAACCTACACATATTGGTACAAGAACAAAATCCACCACTACACATAACAAAACACATATCAGTGTCGGAACAAAGACAAAACACCTCAAAACCTAATGTCCTAGTTATAGGCAACTCAGTAGTGAGACATACAGATTCCCCCCTCACCATGTTAGACAAGGAGAAGGTCACGGTCAGCTGCCTGTCAGGTGCCAGAATCCATCAAACCATGCATGCACTGAAATCACTCAGCAAGAACTACCATTATGACTTGGTCATATTACATATTGGGGTGAATGACCTGAGATATACCTTTCTGGACTATATGGAGAGACACATGGCTAAACTCTCAGATTATGTGTCCCAGGTAGGTATGTCTCTAGCCCTAAAAAGCATTCTGCCTTCACCTAGGATGATGTCACAATACAGACATAAAATGATTGATTTCAATAATTGGCTTAGCTTCTGGTCTCACTCCAGGTGGATCCAGTATCTGAAAGCCTCGGAAGAAATGGTCAACAGCCCATGCTTCTTTGCCAGAGATGGCCTTCACCTGTTTCCTCAAGGCTTTTGGATACTGGCAAATACACTTGTCTCCTCCATAGTGTCGTTTTTAGGTAATATCAAAACAACAAAACTTCCGACATAAAAAAATCCACAAGAGACCAACTCAATGTCATGTTGCTTAATGCTAGGAGCCTAAAAAATAAACTGCACTCCCTGGAAGCACTCCTCACCTTGGAAGATGCTGACATCTGTGCAGTCACTGAGACTTGGTTCAAGGCCACAGAGATCACCCCAGCTGTACAATGTTCAGACTTTAAAATGAACATGGAAGAACTTAAGGCCGTGGTGACTTACATGAAAAGACTGAAAGCCCAGTCATTGTACTCTGTATCATACGGCCTGCTGAGAGGTGACCTGTGCCTGGCCTACAGAACAGTCTCTGACTCTGCCCTAATGGAAATGTTGCACATCACCAAATCAAATGGGACAAGAGTCACTCGCTCCAGGGATCTCAACTTAGCCTGTGACATTAGCAAAACATGTTGGAGAGACAGATATATCTCCCAGACATAGCCACTCCTTTGGAATAAGCTCCCACTTTACGTGAAGCAGAGCTCCTCAATGACCCCATTTAAGCACAACCTTGACAATTGGATGGGTGACTGTAAATTCACCTCTGGGGTGTCACCTATGTCCCACATGAACAAGATTAGTCAGTACTGATCATAGAATCACTCTCCTAACAATGACCATCTAACTATGGCCAATTAGAGTACATGGATTTCTACACAGCTAGGCTTGTAAAGGCCCTAGAGACATTAGCCTAGTAACATCAGGTAAAGCAGCAGCTATAAGAGCCTCTTATAGATGTACATTTACTAATTCTGTGGCAATCCTTAACAATTTGTTGTGATTTCCTCAGTCTGAACTTGAACATTAAGTTCCAATATGCAGTGTGCACAGCCTTGCTGTGAGGCATTTAGTCATTTAAAAATGACTCCTCCATCTTATATCACCCGATAAGCATACCCTGAGATGCTCATCATAATAATGTTACTCCTCACTGTGTCATTATATGGCCATTAGCATATACAGTGTATGACTATGCTGCTTGACCTTCTCAGCTTGCAGCACACGTGTTTCTGAATCACACACATCCTATATGTGGCCACCTGTTGTGAAAGTTCACTTAGCACAATGTGAGAAAGTTTTCTGAATCCCATTCCAGATCTCAGAATTTTGCCTTTCTTTTCAGTACACAAGTATAAGGATGTTGGACTTCCTGCTTTTGCAATATACAAAGAAACTAAATAGGATTTTTGGATGCTATGTTGCATATTGGATGGCATATTGTAAAATGCTGTTTAAAACTGTTTTTGCACACCAAGAGTGCCCACTCAAAGCAAGCTTCTTGTTAAATTACTCCCTTAGAGAGAGCTCTTAAGAGTTAAGGGAATTTGGTCTAATAACCACAAATTTACAAGTAACCACAAACAGAACATGCTAAGGGTCACACTACAATAAGTATTTTTATTTAAACGAATGCGAGTCAAAAACACTAGACAGGTTGTTAAGCACTTTCGTTCCAACTATATACGCTGTCATGTTTTTTTATTCAAGGACCATGTATTTACCCCCCAAATAATAAATACAAATAAACAAATTATGAGATGTTTATTTGTTCAACCATGGGCATGATTTTTGCATTTTCATTTTCAGAGTTATCTTAAGAAGTGTATTAAAGCAAATGGTAGGATTGGGTAAAGGTGTTTATATCACGTTATTGAAAGATGAAAATAGCGAATGCTATTTCATCAAACCTAAAATATCTAAACCATATAATATCGAGCATTCAGAACAGCAAATTTTTCCCTTGGGAAAAAAATTGCTATTCCGAAACACATACACACAACACAAGCACACCTAAAAAACATCAATGAACACACATACACTTATAATCCTACAACTAACCCTACGCTAAACTATACACACACTACTATCTATCCACTAACCTTATCCCAAACCCTAACACTAAGGTCCATCACTTTCGCACACTCACCTAATCCGCTCCCTAACCCTAACTCACTTAACCAGCACCCTAAACCTAATTCACCTAATGGACAAAAATATGAGGCAGAAATCTGGACGTTCTGTGAAAATCTGTACAGTTGAGAGGTTTGGATGTGTAGTTGCAACACTTGTCTTCTCAGTACAACACTTACTTACATTATTTCGAAAGTTTAACTAACTGGTTACTAAATGCGGACTTGTTTCCCCCTGTTATCATCTTCTCATGAAAAGCAGACTACTGCTAATGCCTCTTGCACAATATGTCATTTATAGATGGAGGGCTGTACCAGTCTTATTAATAGGCATACTTGCCATCTATCAGGTCATTAAGCAGGTAATCTTCTCTCTCACCTGTCCTTGTAATTTATAATTACATAAGTGAAGCTATACGTAAGGAAAGTCAGGTAGTGTTTAAAAACCTAAGAGACATATATTCAGTCCAGATGCAAAGTATTTCTGGAATACCATTAGTCTGGATGTTTATTAGGGATCCGAAAAGAGAGATGATAAATCAGCAAGCAAAGGAGAGTAGAATTTCTGGAATTTAATTCATCCTCAAGTCTTGGTGAGTAACCTCACGAGGTAGACTCCAGTTTTCACAAAATCTCACCAAGACAACACTAATATATAGACTGTATTTTATATAGCATATATCATATACATAAGCAGGTTAAAAATAAAAAAGAAACCTGGGTGCACAAGACCCATGATAAAAAAGTGCCCAATTCTGGTAGATACACCGGTGCCAGGACTGGAAAAAATGTCCGATATCCTCAGGACATGGACACCTTCCTACAATGGGGTTACATCAGGCTCAGGGGAAGGATGGCCCACCTGCTAGAGAAGGAAATAGTAATCCACAAAATTCACAAAAAACTGATAGGCCAAAAAACAGCCATAAAGATGATAGAGTGAACTGTTGATGATAAGAAAAAAGTATGTATTGTTACTTTTATGCAAGAAGCCCAGAATTTTCAGACAGAAGATATTCAAAACAATTAAGAGAGAAATTAAAGGAAAGAAAAATACTTGCACAAGAGAAACTGTCAAAAGCTTCAAATGCAAATTTGCTTTCATTAATACTAATTACTCAAAGGAGAAAACTAAATTAATCAATACAAAAAAGCAGCCCTGAAGATATTGGAAGAGAAGTACAGTCAAAGCCATCTGGATATGGAAAATTTCACAATACAAAAATACGATCACAAAAAGGGAATGTAGAACAGAAGATTAGTAAAGAAGAAGTTAAAAAATATAGAAGCTGAAGTTATGGAATACCTGCGAAGAGAAGGATTTAGTGCAGAAAGTCTAACACAGGTTATATCACAGCAGGATGGAACTAAGAGTCTCCCATGTAAGGAGAATCAGGAGGAGCAGGAGACTTCTGGGAAAGTAATATGGACATGGGAAAGATAAACAGATTTAATATGGTACAATATGTATGCAAATGAGAAAGCAAAACAGAATTCTAGATAAAGCTAGGAAAGTTATAACAAAAAACTTGAAATGTAAATCTGCCCTCTCTTTTTTTAGAATTCATTTGTATAACTAAATCTGTATATAAAAAAAGAATTGTTAATTTTGAAAATGAGAACTCAAAATGTCACTCATCAACTTGTATCTTAGCAAAAACTAAATGATTTACTAGAAAAGTATTAATTGTTTAGCATATATATAATTCTCTTATTATGGACACTGTAAATAGTTACTTGTTTGTGTTGTATTAAATGTTTGAATCTTTATTTTAAAATCAAATAAAAAGTTAAAAAAAAAAAGAAAGCAAAACTAATCCATACAAAAAGTGCAGCATCAAAGATATTTGAAGAGAAATGCAAGCAAAGGCATCAGGATATGAAACATTTTACAATACAAAAAATAAGAAAACAAAGAGGAAGAGTAGGAAAGGAATAGTAATGGAGAAGTTACCGAAACAGAAACTAAGGTTATGGATTACCTGCAAATTGAAAGGTTTAGTGTAGAAAATCTAACTCTGATAACACCACAGCAGGGCATGTATCTCCAAATTAAGGAGAAACCAGTGGAGCAGAAAACATTAACATATGAAGATACTTTGGAGCTTTATATAGATAACCAGTACAAAAATTCAATTGGAATTGAATAACAAGGGAAGGAACAGGAAATAACATATGAAGATACTTTGGAGTGTTATATAGATAACCAGTACAAAAGTTCAATTGGAATTGCACAGCAAGGGAAGGAACAGGAAACTGTGGCAACTCTGATGCAATCAATATTGTCGAGTGACAGGACAGTGAGTTCCCATATGAAGGAACAATGGAAGATGTGAAGAGAATGTGGCACAGGAAGATGCTCTGGAACTTTCTGTAGAATGCCACAGGAAATGGAGAACAAAGAATGTTCCCTTGGTTTAGAACAAAATGATCTAAGAGAAAAGTTGCTTGATTTAGTAGAGACAGACAGGCATATTAATATCAATGAAAGAAATAGACTACAGAAAGCCAATAAAACCCCAAAAGTTAGAAGTTTGATAAAACAAATGAACACAGTAAATTGGACTGTTCATAGAAATTCATGCAATATAACACAAGTAAATAGGATATATTACTGTGCAGATAAATTAATAACAGATAAATTCTTACCACAAAAACACAAGGCAGTAAAGGAAAGGAAGGAGAGAAATCAAATGCCATCATGGAAGTCGAATAGAGAAAACTATAAAGCAATTAAGACAATAAGTGTAACTATTAGAAGAGTATAGGAGAGAACAAATCAACCAAAATACTTAGAAAGGTAGACGTGATAAAAGCAATGCACAGTATCAGAACAGATCAGGATCTATTTTGCACCATCGTAAATAATAAACTAAAAATATCACCAGAAAAAATGAGAAGACATGCAAATAATTATAAAGGAAAAGTACAAAATAAGAAATTTATTGATGACCCAAGAATGTTTTATAGAGAACTGGGAAACAAGGCAAAAGGAATTTAAACACCACCAAAAAAAGAAGAAATAAATACATTTTGCAGAAATATCTATGAAAATCCTGTGGAACATAACAAGGATGCTGAATGCATAGAAGGACAGTGCAGTGGTACAGCTGTTAGCGTTGTCGTCTTGCAGCAAGAGGCTCTCAGGTTTGATTCTGGGCTGGGGGTCTTTCTGTGAAGAGTCTGCATGTCCTCCCTATGTTTCATGGGTTTCCTCCCACATTCAAACATGTATAAGGAGTGTTTCTCCCTGGACCTCTATTGAAAATGGGCTCTGTCACAGATGGATTTTTCAGGTAAACAGATATTAAATAAATAAATAAAAGAAAGAATAGGAAATTCAATTTTTCAGGATATGAAATGGGATGAAGTTACAGCCAGAAAAATTGAAATAGAGTTAAGAAAAGGTCCTAACTGGAAAAACACAGGCTTAGATGCTGATGGTGAAGTTTGTACCACATGGGATCCCCCATTGCCATCAGTTCAAAAAATAGATGTGATAAAACCATATATAGTAGTCCGTGAAAAGAAGAAAAAAAGTAGCATTGATCATTGAAATTGCTATATCCACTGACAACAGTGTCTTACGTACAGAGTGACACAAAGTCATAAAATACCAGGATTTGCAATCAGAAATGAGGGCAATGTGAAAGTAGGATACCCAGGCAGTTCCAATAGTAATAGGAGCAACAGGTCTTTTAAAAATAATTTACAATTGTACTTAGACATGTTACTGATACATGTAAATCTGTATGAATTGCAAAAGAAGTCAATACAGAACAGATCAGGACCTATCATGTACTTTTACAAACAATAAAGTAAAAATATCAGCATAGGCAGAAAAAAAATATATGCAGATAAATATAAAGGAAAAGTACAAATTGAGCAATTTATTGATGATCCAAAATGTTTATAGAGAAGTGGGAAACAAGGCAAAAGTAACTGAAACACTACCAAAAAAGAAGAGACAGATACATTTTGAAGAAATGTCTATGAAGATTCCGAGGAACATAAAGATATTGAATGGATAGAAGAAGTAAAAGAAAATATAAGAAGTTCAAATGTACAAGGTATGAAATCGGATGATGTAACAGCCAGAGAAATTAAAACGGTGTTAAGGAAGGCTACTGAATGGAACCCCCCCAGGGCTAGATGCATGAGGTGAAGTTTGTATCACTTGGTATCACCCATTACCAACAGTTCAAAAATAGATGCAAGAAAACAGATATAGTAGTCCATGAAAAGAAGACAAAAGTAGCATTAGTCATGGAAATTGCTACAGTCAGTGACTACAGTATCTTATTTATTTATTTATTGCATTTGTTTACTGGGAAAGTCCACTGGGCCAGAAATGAGCCCATTTTCAGTGGAGGCCCGGGGAGAAAAGCTCCACATGTAATTTCATAAAAATGAACATATAATACAGACTATATCAGGTAGAGGCAGTACATTAGCTAACAAAAGTTAAATTATCATCAGTGATGACACCGAGCAGTTTGGTACTGGAAAAAAACTTTAATAAAAGTATTGTTTTGGGAATTAACTTAAAATTCAGACTTGTCAACTGGGCTAGATTCTTTGGGGGTATATATTAAGAGTTTAGTTTTATTGGGGTTAAGGGCAAGATGGTTCTGTGACATCCAAGATTCAGTTGAGGTGAATGGCTTTTGGGTAAGCTGCTGTAGTGTAGAGGCAGATTTAGAAGAGCAGATAATGGCAGAATCATCTGCATATTGGATTACAGTACTCTGGGTAAGACAAGTGTGGAAGTAATTAATGAATATACTAAATAAAAGGGGACAAAGTATGGAACCCTGGGGTACTCCTGTATTAGTGTTGGTGAAAGGTGAGGAGCAGCACTGCCATATGGTAGCTTGTTGCCTATTACTGAGATATTTGCAAAACCACTGAAGGGTGGAGGGAGAGGTGTCAAGGTTTGAGTTTAGTAAGCAAAAGGGGGTGTGGAACTGGGTCTAATGCCTTTGAGAGATCGAGGAAGAGTGCGGAGACTATGGATCTGTCATCCCTGGCTCTATTAACTGTGTCTAGGAAGGAAATGAGGGCAGTGTTAGTGCTATGTCCTGGCCTAAAGCCATGTTGAGTGGAGGAAAGAAGGTGGTTTTTAGTCGTGGCTAAGGAGTTGAGTGTGAATGCACTTCTCTAGTATTTTTGAGATGGGAGAGAGAATGTCAATGGGCCGGAAGTTAGGAATGTCAGAGTTATTGCTGCCTTTGTGAAGTGGGAGATCATATGCCTTTTTCCAGATATCAGGTATGCATGATTCCTGAATGGACCTGTTAAGCAGAATGCTGATGGGGTATGCAATAGAGGAGGCTGATAGTTGTAAAAATTCCGTTGGTTGGTCATCTAGGGCATTGGTGCATGGTTTTAGTTTGTGAAGGAGCTTTTGTATGGTAGAGGTAGGTACGGGGGACAATGAGAATGTGGGTAATGTAGTTGTTGTGGCATATACCGTAGTGGGGTTTGGTTGGTCAGTGTTGATGGGTGGAAAGGTGGTAGGAAGCTTAGCAATAGTGTCGATGAAATAAGAATTAAAGAGAGAGGCTAACTCACTGGGTATTTTTTCTGGATCAGGGCATGAATTATGGATGGTCCAAGGATAGATTAAGGAGTTGATTGCTCCCAAAAATTTCTTGGAGTTATAATTATGTTGGTTTTGCAGGCTTTGTAGGGTATTTGCCTCTTACTTACAGGGAGACACAAAGTCATAAAATACCAGAATTTGCAGTCACAAATGACAGCAATGTGGAGAAAGTATACCCAGGCAGTTACAATAGTAGTGGGAGCAATGGATCTTATAAAAAAGAATTTACAATTGTACTTAGATGTGTTACTGATAGTAACTCTGTATGAATTGCAAAAGGAGTCAGTATTGGGCACATGTAGGGTGCTGCGACAGGTACTTCTCACTAACATCAAAGATTTTAAAAAATACTAATTTCATGAACTTTAATCATACTTTGACTTAGGAATGGGATCTATTTCTGTCATGGGATTAGAAACCCAAAAGACTTGGAGAAATGAAAAAAAAAAGGCAAGTCAGACACTGTTTAAACACATAAAAGATATATGTCCAGTCCAGAAGTATATAATTTCTGAAATGCCATCAGTCTATTGAATGCCTACTCAAAAATTGATGCCTTGTACCAGTTTAGATCTGTTCTGGTGCTGAATGCAACCTCCTTTCTTTAAAATAAATGGCTTGTTAGCTAATTTGTTTAGAGCATTGTGCTAATAACATTAAGGTTGTGTGTTCAATTTCCATATTGACTAATTTTTTTCTGGGTAGTAGCTCAAGAGTTAGAGCACTGGTCTCATAAAACAGAGCGCATACATTCAAATAACATCAAGGCCATTGGATCTTTCTTTGGGGTGGGGTTGGCATAATTGTTAAGGTTTTTATGTCACCAATACAAGATACAGGGTTAGATTCCGATTTCTGGTTATTGATTAGGCTTGCAAT
The DNA here is from genome assembly GCF_019279795.1 of Protopterus annectens. Classification (NCBI taxonomy): domain Eukaryota; kingdom Metazoa; phylum Chordata; order Ceratodontiformes; family Protopteridae; genus Protopterus; species Protopterus annectens. The sequence continues at coordinate 1,587,049,290 of NC_056725.1, forward strand.
AGTCTGCAAGCCAATAGCCTTGTATTTACTTATGAGCATATGAAGAAAGAGCTCATATTCATTTTCAGATATGATACTTTAATTTCAGAAAAATGGAAAATAAGTTTACAATGAATTAGCTATTGTGGAGTCACCATGTATGTGTTTTTTATTCCAAATGTTTTTTGAGTAATTTTTTAAATTTTTTTCCCAGTAATACTTTGTAAGTATGACTGTGAAATAGGGAAACTGAGTAATTCATCAAGTCACAACTCATTACATCTGTGAGGTATCACAATTATGACTTTTTAAATGTCAGATTTCTTCTCTTCCACCTCTGTTGTGGAACCTGTAGTTTGTCTCTTTGTTAATTTGGTGCATTATGATTGGTTGCAATTAATTAGTTGGCTGAAAACTTTATTTGTGAGTCCTTTGGTTTCACTGATTTTTATTTTAGAAGTCCTGCTGAATAATAGTAAGTCACTATGAAATTAAACAGAGCTTTTTAAATCTCTTTAGGCATTTTCAGTGTGTTCTGTAAAATTTACATTGTTTGTCTTGTTCCTATATCTTTAATAATAGTATTGTGTTTGTAATTTTAACATTTCTTTTGTGATTATAACTGATGCCTCCTTTTGGTAAATCTCATAATTCTACAGTGGGTTCATAGAAGGATATTAAGTTTAACATGTTGGAAGGACTATTTAAGCCTAGCCAATTATCTTTGAGCACAATCAATCCCTGCACTTTGTGTCTATGTGGTGAAGACCTAAACCATTATAGCAGACCATCTCCCCAATGGAATATCACATTTCGCATATTCACTCATTGATGAGTCACTGCCAATACTGTGTACACACACACAGAAGAATGATTGTAGACAAACCGGATGAACCTAGATTCAAACCTACAACTGTCACCTTTGTTTACACTACAAAACAGAAGCCTACCTGCCTAGATAATCACTCACTGACATTGACAATAAAAGTGATGACATTTATATTGCACTAATGTATTTCTGGTAAAACTCACTGGAGAACTTAACCATTTTATTGACTCAATTATGATACCTAATTTGCAACAGTCATCATCATATTTAACTACTACCTATTATCCACTTTTATATTTGAAAAGAAAATTCATGAAAAGTGGTCCCAGTACAGACCCCTGAAGGTACAATTCTCATAATCTTTGTTAGGATAGAAAGGCATCCTTCAGTTATAATTTCCAGTTGTTTTATTTACCAAATTACCAGTGGATCGATAATTTCTCTATATGTAATAATGCTAAATGTCTTAGTGAGGTTAGTACAAACAGCATATGGTATTAATTCTTTATTAAGTCCTGTTAGTAGCTCTTCACGTAATTTCACAAGATTCAGAAGGCAAGATCTTCTCTTCACAAACCATACTATCTCATATCTAACCACAGTAGGCCCTGCGTCATGTTGTGCTGGTTCCCTGATGTTATTAATATGAATGCTATACTAATGCTGCTACTGGATTTCAGATAAGAAGACTAATGTACCCTTATTTTTCATACAGATTTGACATTTTTCTGTCTGTTTTGGTCACATACATCAAGCATGTAGCAAATGCTTGATTCATATGCAGATATATACAGGAGATGGGTAATATTACAAAAGAGAGAAGTTAAAGAAATTCAGGAAATATGGGTATATGAAAAACAAGGAGAAGCTGTTATTTTTAGTCTGCAGCTCTTGTCTTTTGTTGGTCACATAAAGGAAGAATCTTGTCAATTTTAAAAGACACATGCATAAACATGCATGCATGCATGTGAGTTTCTGTGTGTGTTTAATTGCTGATGCTTGTGCTTAATTTTATTCCAACTTTATATGATTTTCTGGTATGAGTGGTTATACCTTCCTTTGACTAAATGCATTGAAATTCATTTGCTATACACAATTTAATGAATTTCTAAACAAAGCCAAGGGATCTCTAAAGTGCATTCTAGATGTGACTGTCTATTTGCATAATAAACAGCATCATTCTGTTCATGGTTACTCCCAAGATACCAGCTGGGAGGTACATTTGAAAGATTTGGCAGAAACAAAACTTACTGCATAATAAACAGCATAATTCTGTTCATGGTTACTCCCAGGATACCAGCTGGGAGGTACATTTGAAAGATTTGGCAGAAACAAAATAAATTTTTATACTATATACATTATGCACATTATGTACTATGTTTTACTTTCATATCTGTACTCATATTAATTAAAAGCAACCTGGGCATATTTTTTTATTCATACTTCAAAAGAAAAATATTATATTGATTTTTTCCATAACAGAAAGTCGTCAACCTAGAGCAAAAATAGTTGTTTATTTGTTTGTGTATTATCTCTGGACCTAGAAAAGTCAATATCTATTCACTTATTTATTTGTTTAGTTCACATCATTATAGTTTAAGTGCCTTTGAAGCAAAGGTTCATTTAGAGGGAAGACATGGTTTCATGGTACAAATCTTCAAATACTTTTTTAGAACATTTAAAATGTGTTAAGGAAACAGTCATATGTCTAGACATCTAGGTATCAGCAGTGAACCCCACATTCTGCAGATGAAGCCCCTCAGCACCCACAACTATATCTGATGTAATACAGTGAAACCATTATAAATTGGCAGAAATATTTGTAAAGGCATGACAGAGATAAGTGCACAACATTTTGGTAATTGTTTATTTTCTAACTTTATTAAATCATTCTAACATTTGTTCTACATTCTGTTCTATAGTTACATGTAGCAAATATTAGTTCAGTTCCACTGCTCAGTGTTTTTATCAGATGGTTGCTCAATCATTGTTTTAAGCTTGTTTTTGTTTTAATTTATTTTCATCAGTAAGAAAATGTATGAAGTTCCAGTTTTAGTACATTTATATGCCTGACTGCATGTGTAAAATGCTTTTATAAAAAAATGAAAAAATAAACTTAAATGGTTAAATGATGAGAGGAACGTGCAAATGCTTTTACTGTTCTTCTGCAAACTTACAATACTCAACACATATGAGTGTCATCCCTCTGCAAATAAAACAGTCATACTACTGCAAAGCAATTTACTTATAATAATGAACTGACTGTAAGTTTACCTTTATGCAGAAAGACTTGAAACTGGAATTTTAGTAGAAGGGACTTGACTCTACTTCCACAGGCAAGCACTGATTCTCAAGTGTAGTCCTGTATGAATAGTGTTTAAAAGTTGTGTTACACCTGTAGCAACTGTTAGGCTGCATTTCAGTGTGACTGATATGCACTACACTCACTGACTTGCTGTTGGTGTTACCATCATCAGACAGAAGTTGCCAGCTTACAACTGATTTGATGTTAATGCACAAAACAGGGTTGCCACAAACCATTCTGCTAGTTTCAGAAGACATTTCAGAAATACTTTCCATAAAATGTGACTTTGTCACAAACTTTGTCATGTCATCAGAACCATTTTAAATGAGGTTAAATGAGGCACAACTGGAGTGGCATAAATATGTTGAAGCAGAATGTCTGTCCTGGAGAAATCCTAGATCTGATGGTAATAACCTGTGTGTGGTTGACAGATATGGTTAAATTCCCAGTCCTATTTCCCTTATACCTCTCAACTGTACAGATTTTCGCAGAATGTCCAGACTTTTGCCTCATATTTTTAGCTTGCTACTCATAAAATTGTGGTTTTATGGCAAACCATTAGCAAGTAATTGAGTAATGAAGTTCAGAAAATAATGACAGACATTTGAGAATCAGAATTCATACCCTTCCGATAATTTATTCTAATGCAAAACCTGTCATTCTATCAACTTTCTTAGTTTGTAAAAGCAATATTTAAAAATTGTCCATATTTTTGAGCCTTTGTCCCCCAGTTATTTATGGCTTTGTCCAGATTTCTTGCTTTAAGAGGCTGAGAGCTATGTATAATTCCCTACATTATTTCCTAATCATAGTTTGCATAATTACATGTTATTGCAATATTGCAGTTTGTGTGTTTAATGTGTTCAATCTTGCAGGCTCTTTTCTTTTCATCACAGTTGTACAAGTACTATAAATAAGGGTTATCTATGTGGGGAGGAGTCCTCCATGTGAATGGGGTAGCAGGTTGTCCACTGCAATGAAAAAATATGTTGGATATATTTCTATTTTGTTGAATCTAATGTGTTGGTCAGAGTTCGTTTGGACTGATCAGTTCATATTTGGCACATCAAGAGTCTTGGTAGTTCTGTCTGAAGGATGCCCCAATTCTACTTTTCAGCCCCTTATGTAGATAATATGTACATTGAAGGCCTAGTACTGTACCCAGTTATACTTTGCAGTGAGCAAAGAGTGTAGAAGGAATAAGGAGCTAACGTTACTATGATCTACAGCTTCTAGTGGACAGTCTGGTGTGTATGTGCATAGCTCATCATTTCATTCTGTCCTAAAGCCCAAGCCATTTGCTTGCACTGTGACCCCAGATCTTTGGGTAGTTGTTTACTGAAGAAGATCTACCCCAGAAAGGGTGGTAGAATAAGAGTATCAGGGGATAATACTATGTGGGGAATTGGAAAGGATTGGCAGTATAGGCTGGTGAGTACCTCAGAACAGTGACTCAGCAACAAGTGCAATGGAATGTTATGCCGATGAATGTTGGTACATATGAAGTCTACTAGACAGGATCTCAGACATGCATGTTGTTTGTATGGTGAAATCAGTTCATAAGACATAAGGTAATTTGAATAATGCAGGAAAAATGCATGTATGCATATGTTTTACTTAGGTACAAAATGAGACGGATAATGAGCAAAACAAGTGTCTTACAAGCAATAATAGTGACCTCATATACTCAGACATTCATGCATATAAAGTATTTGTTAAAGCTGTGTTAGCTTGATAGGTTACTAGGATGTCCAGCAACCTATTAGTAGTCACCAGATTAGAAACTCCTAAAATGGAGCTGACCATTATATTCATATATGTATGCATCATACTGCAAGCATAGGAGGGGCTCCAGAAGTATGCATTGAAATTCTGATGTACAGCTGACATATTCCATAGTGCCTGCCATGCATAATCTGATGGCTTGATGTAAGACACTGAGAGATGAGCCAGTTAATTTTATCAGACTCTGGTGTACTTCTTTTAGTCATATATTTAAAACAATGAATGTTAGCAAGCAAATGGTACAATTTCAGTGTAGTGATTCCTGTATCACAGCTAGTATATTTTATTTTTCTTCAACACTATTCCATATATACTGAATGTGATATGCATATTTTCTGCTACCAAAAGTTTAAAAAGTACCTGCAAGAACTGAGATATTAACATCTGTTTCCCCTGTGGTACCATTGTGTTAGAAGAGGATAATGCAAACATCTAAACAATTTATATTTATGGTAAGGTACTATCCCAAGCTTGCTAATCATGCCAAATCCACCAGCTATGGAGATTTTCTTCTTAGGCTTCTGCTGAAACTGGGTTACACCCAGTCATACATTCTTGGTCAACAAAGACAGTTAACTAACTAAATAAATAAATATATAATGATTTTGTAACAGGGCTTTTTGTAACTCCTTATTTCATATATTCAAATCAGAAATCATACAAGCCCTCATGATTAATTTGGCAGCTGCATTCAGTTCTAAAAGAATAAGTTACCCTGCAATGCCCCACAGCACAGTAAGTATAAACCGGCAGAGTATGCCTGAAAAGTAAAGCATGCCTGTCTGATAGGATCCAAACCATTTTACAATATCAACATACAAGCATGTCAGGGTATTTTGATCTTCCTTTGCTTCAACCACTTTGTCACTGTCAGTATCCATGCATCTGCAAATGTGATTGACACATACCCTGATGTTTGTCCGTAGTGCTGATTAACACATACCCTGATGTCTTTCCTTAGTGGTGATTGATGCATACCCTGATGTCTGTCCTTAGTGGTGATTGACACATACCCTGATGTCTGTCTTTAGTGGAGCTTGACACATACCCTGTCTGTCCTTAGTGGGGATTGATGCATACCCTGATATCTGTCCTCAGTGGTGATTGACACATACCGACACATACCCTGCTGTATGTCCTTAGCATGTCACCTACATTGGGGTATGTGACACACACCAATATCTGTCCTTAGTGATGACTGATGCATACCCTGATGTATGCCCTTAGTAGGGATAGATGCATACCCTGATGTCTGCCCACATTGGTGATTCATACATACTTTGATGTATGTCTAAAGTGGTGATTGACACACACCATGATGTATGTCCTTAGTGGTGATTGACACATACCCTGATGTTGGTCCTTTGTGGTGATTGACATTTACCCTGATGTCTGTCCTTAGTGGTGACTGACACATACCATGATGTCTGTCCTTGGTGGTGACTGACACATACCATGATGTCTGTCCTTAGTGGTGATTGACAAATACTCTGATGTCTGTCCTTAGTGGTGATTGACATATGCCCTTATATTTGTCCTTGGTGGTAAGTGACACATGCCCTGATGTATGTCCTTAGTGGTGATTGACACATATCCTGATATATATCCTTAGTGGTGACTGATACCTACCCTAATGTTTCTCCTGGGTGATGATAGAGGCATACCCTGATGTCTGCCCATAGTGGTGATTGACGTTTACCATGATATATGTCCTTGTTGATGATTGATGCATACCTTGATGGATTTCCTTAGCTGATTGAAATTTAGCCTGATGTGTGTCCCTAGTGGTGACCAATGTTTACCCTGATGTATGTACTCAGTGGTGATTGATACAGGCACCACCTCTGCCCTCTTATCCTTCTCTGACTGTATTAACAAAAATCGCAATAATAACCCTCTTTCCTCAGCCCTCTTTATTGATCTCTCTAAAGCCTTTGATATGGTTAACCACCAGCTACTCATAAACCTACTCAAAAACCTTTCACTAGATGCACTGGCTATACAATGGTTCCAATCCTACCTAAACAATAGACAACAGGGCTGTACTACCGGGAGAACAATTTATCTACCCACTTCCCCATTGCCCTTGGTGTCCTTCAAGGCTCCATATTAGGCCCACTCCCATTTTCTATTTTTATTAATGACCTACATTCCATAATACCCCAAGCTACCTGTATTCAATATGCAGACGATTCCACTTTAATATGCTCAGCCACTTCTCCATCTGACCTACAGACCCCTATCCCAAAATGTGTTTAATACAGTCAAAAAATTATTTCTACACCGTTGCCTCATCTTGAACCCCAAAAAACCAAAGCACTTACTATTCACTCCCCCCCCATAGGGCCTCCGCACTTAATTTTACTGTTATATCAAACAATGGTACTGTCATATCTCCTGATCCCACTGCCAAATGTCTAGGGGTATTAATTGATAACAACCTTAACTTTGGTATTCATATTAGCAGTACTATAAAAACAGTCAACAAAAAACTAGGCTCCCTTTATAGGATCAAACCCTTTCTGACTCCATTAGCCAGGACTACTATTGCCTGTACCCACTTAATATCTACTCTCCTCTATGCCTCCCCTATATATACTAATCTGTGTAAAAACAACCTTAACAAGCTGGCTATCTCCTACAACAATATTGCCAGATTTGCCACTGGCTCTGCTTTCAGAAGCCATCATTGTCATAATCTTGAACAACTAGGATGGCTAGATTTACCAAACCTACTACTATTTAACCAATTAACAGTCACCCACAAGATCCTGTATCAACCTACTAATACCCCAATACTTACCAACTTTATCACCCCCTCCAATAACCTTAAGGCCCTATGCTCATCAAATAAACTACTTGTACAAATAGGTAAAACCAACAATATGGCTGGTGACTACTTGTTCTCTAATACCGTGGGCAAAACCTGGAACTCACTCCCCAGTGACCTGACCTCCCTTTCCTCAATAACACTATTCAAAAACAAACTGAAACTATACCTTGAAACACATTGGTTATGCCCTTGTGCTAGCCCTGACTAACTTCCTCACTTATCATTGGGTACTTACCACTATTCCTGTACTAATGTAGTTGCTTTTCTGTTAACCATAAAAAAAGTGTGCTTTTATATATTAATTTAATGTCATTATAAATATCTTCTTATAACTATCCAAATATGACATGTATAACGATTATTTAAGTAGTAATGTAAGGAAATGTAAAGAATTGCTGAAATCTGTAATGCACCTGCATTTGTAAAAACTGTCATATAATATAAATAATACTGTGTTTTTGGAGCTTTTCCTCCCCCTGACCTCTACTAAAAATGGACATATATCCAGCTGGACTAGCCCGGTCAACAAATGTAAAATAAAAAATAAAATAAATAAATAAAAATAAAAATATCCTGATGTCTGTCCTTAGTGGTGATTGACAAATACCCTGATATGTCCTCACTGGTGATTAACACATAAAAGTTTCTGCTTCCACAACACCCCAGTCACTGTAATGATGTACACTATGAGGAACAAACAAGCTTTTATACTAATGGCAAGAATGGTGTTCTGGACAGTTTGGTGAATGGGTTAAGAAACCTTTTTGTTTCAATTCCAGTGTTGAATTTGCCTTCAAAGATCAAACCACCACCATCAATGGCTTTAGTTTAAATGACTATATACACTTATGAGAGAAAAAATTTAGAAAACGTTGGAACTTGCAGCTATATAATGCTTATTTAAATTATTACATACAAGTCAAGTGAGTACCTACAGGCCTGAGGATTTGTAAATTTCTGAAAGTAAGTGTGGAAAGCTCTTATTTATGTAGTGAATTTTTAAATATGTTTGATAGACATGGTATAGAATTTATGACCTTACTGATCTTACTGGTCTGACAATAATAAACACATTTAATTTTTAATTAATGAGATTCAAGTATTAGCAAAGACAATTAAAAATTATTTCCTGTTTGAAGATTACACTGATTTTTATAAATTTGTATTTTAAAAAGCAGATAGGTTTTGGGAAGTGGTCAGGATTAAAAAGGAGAACAAGATTTCAAGGGATATCTGAGAAAATGAAGCCATTGTTGCATACCCATTACCTAAAGAGGTACATAAAAATAGGTCAGAGAACAATTTTATTGATGACAATGTAAACATGAATAATTTGTGTGAACTTAATGTTTTTGAACAGAATGATCATGCTGTTCATGATGACGTCCACAACATTAATGACCCTTTAGAGTATCCCTTGCTGCCCAGGTCAGGCCGTCTTGTGAGCCAGCTTCCTGAGTGTTATTTTCCACAGAGATTCAGAGAGAAGAAACAAAGAAAAAAACACAAATTCCCCAGAATTGGACTCAAAGGAATGAGAAGGGGACTCATCAGAGGAATTGGCGGGGTCAGCCCATGAGGGAGCACTGGAGGAATGGCCCATGTGCAAGATTATAGCACTGAGAAGATTATTCACACAATTAATGGTTTTACTATTTTTAATTATAGTAGTATTCATATTACTGACTCTCATTTCAGAAGGGTTTTACTTTTGTCCTGTCCATCAGGTTTGACTTGGTTGACTGTCTTACACAGCTTAGACTTTTTACTAGAAAGTTAAACATAGCTTTATATATGAATAATAAGGAGACTAACATTAAGAGGGACAATATTTACAGAAAAAAAACATGTGCAATCCTCCCTCTCACCTCCCAGTTCATATGTTTGAGCAAAAATGATCTACAAATTTAATTCTACATGCAAACATCCCCAATTTTTTAATCTCACTGAACAAGAAAAAAATAGTTGGAAATGGCTCACTACTGATAAAATAATACAGGTCATGAAACCTGATAAAGGTGGGAGAATTGTTCTGATGGATGCTTATCAGTATTCTAGTAACATTTTTGACATATCATTCAGCTCAGATAATTACTTGTCTGTCTCAGAAAATACTATTCATATAAGTTATAGAGACATAGATTTATTTCTTGAATACTTATTGCTACAGAAAGTTATTTTCCCTTCTGAACACAAATTCTTAGTTTATAATAAACCTCTTACTCCTACAGTTTTTCGTATCCCAAAAGTCCATAAGAATATCCAGGATCCACCTTTGAGATCAATTGTGGAGGCTCAGGATTTGAAAACATATCCATTAGCTTAAGTGGACTAAAAACTGAAAACTTACATTAACAAATTCCCTCATATTATTAAAGACTCTTGGGATTTTTTGAGTAAGTTGAAACAAGATCTCTTCAGACAAGGCATCATTTTTGTTATGATACATGTCTTAGATTTATTTTCAGCCATTCCACACACCATTGGCTTGGAGTATTTTACTGATATAGTGTCATCCTTGGAATTTATAATTTATTTAATGGAAATAGCTTTAAATAATTTTAAATAACAGCATTTTGTTATTTGAAGGAGAAAATTTTAAACAATGTAGGGGAATGGCCATGGAGGCTATTTGTGCCCCTACTTATGCAAATCTTGTCATGCTCTCCTGGGAGAATACATTTACATTTAATTCAAAATTCCAGGTTTATTGGGACCTTTGCATCCATTTTTTGGACTACATTTTTAAACTATGGAAGGGTACCCAAGAGACACTAAATGAATTTATTTATTTAAATTCCACTTCTGATTTTTAAAATTCACATATCCAAGTTTTCCTAATTACATAAATTATGTGGATGTTCTTGTGAATAAAAATATTAGCTGAGATAGATTTACTTCAAACATTTATAGGAAGCCTACTTTTTCAAATTAATATCTACACTACAAGAGCTGTCATCCCTTCCACCAAAAGAAAAGGTCTGGTTAAAGAACAATTTGTAAGGTTAGCCAGACTATTTTCTGATGACACTGAATTTGAGATTCAAGCTGATATTTAACTAACATGTTTTTGGAGCAGGGTTACCCCAATAAGTTGAAACAGGACTTGAGGAGGGGGGTTTCTAAGGGTAGACATAATAAATACAAAGTTCTGCAAGGAACAGATTTTCCAAATTCTAGTGAATCAACAGTAGTAAGAAGTGATGAGATGAGTAATGCTCATTTTAATTCAGCATTTGTTATGAACTATTTTAATGACTGTCTCTCTATTAAAGAAGATTTTAGAGATGAATTGGGAAATTTTTAGCTTTGATCAGGGCATCTTGGACATTTTGGGGCATACACCACAAGTTTTCTAGAAAAGGAGTTTTAACCTTAAGAATAATTTTGAAAACAAGAAGAACCTTAGCGATGTTCAGAGGATTGGTCCCCCCATTAGTAGGATGAGGCCCTGTGGACACTGTAATTATTGTAACTGTATTTATGTCAGTGATAATTCATGATCAAACATTTTTTTATGGATGTTTTATTTTAGTTTTATATATATATATATATATATATATATATATATATATATATATATATATATATGCACACACATAAGGTTCTCATATAACTGATGTTTCAGAAGCTTTGCTTACACTTTACAAACCTAATTTTTTCAAATATTTAGAATTTTTAAATATTAGGGATTTTTAAACACTAGGAACTTTTAATTCACTCTTATTTTTTATTTATTTACAATGTATTACAAACTTATAAGTTATTATTTTACTGTTATCCTCATTTCAGTCTTATTCATGCTTGTTTTGGGCAGTTTAGTCTGAGATACATTTGGAAACTATACTAATTAGAAATATACATGAATTATTCCTAATGAATAACAAGAGGTGTTTAAGTCAGCCTTGTCATGTGACCTGAATGTTATACAAATGTGCAACTGAGTGTTGGTAATTTTATTCTGATGAAGTCTTCTAAAGTTTAGGATGAAAGCACTCAGTTTAAACTTTTTGAAGTCAATAAATTTCTATTTTATGAAGTGTATATCTTCATTTGGATTATGTTCATTAGCAGTGAAATATGGTGTTGTAGAAGCAGAGACTTTGTTGTTTTTGGGTTCTTGGTTCTTTTCTGCTTTGCTGGAATTTTGGTGATTGACATATACCCTGATGTTTGTCCTTAGTGGTGATTGACACATAGCCTGGTATCTGTCCTAAGTGATGATTGATGCATACCCTAATGTCTGTCCTTAGTGATGATCGGCACATACCCTGGTGTCTGCCCTTAGTGGTGGCTGACACCTACTCTGATGTACGTCCTCAGTAGTGATTGATACATACCTTGATGTCTGTCCTTAGAGGTGATTGACACATACCCCTGATATCTGTCTGTAGCGGGGACTGACATTTAGCCTGATGTACGCCCTTAGTGGTGATGGATGCATACCCTGAAGTCTGCCCTTAGTGGTAATTGATGTTTAACCTGATGTATGTCCTTAGTTGGGATTGACACATACCTGTTTGTCTGTCCTTAGTGGTGATTGACATATACCCTGATGTCTGTCCTTAGTGGTGATTGACATTTAACCTGATGTATGTCCATACTGGTGACTGAAACATACCCTGATGTATGTGTTGATTAACACATACCCTGATGTCTGTCCTGAGTGGTGACTGATGTTTAACCTGATGTTTAACCTGATGTATGTCCTTTGTGGTGATTAATACATACCCTGATGTATGTACTGAGTGGTGATTGACGTTTAAACTGATGTATGTCCTTAGTGATGATGCCACATACTGTTATGTCTGTGCTTAGTGGTGATTGACAGATAGTGTTATGTCTGTCCTTAGTGGTGGTTGACACATACCCTGATGTCTGTCCTTAGTGGTGATTGACACATACTCTGATTTATGTGTTTAAGGAGCCCCTCATGCCCAGATGTATGTCCTTAGTGAGCCCTATTGCAGATATTCAGACTGTATCGGTAAAGTCAGTTTATACCCTGAATACATAATGAAGTTCCATCAGGTTCCTTAGAACTGAATTTTATAGAACCTTCTTATACTTCCTAGCCTTGGGCAGGAGTGGAGGAGCATGGCTACGTAATGATGAGTACTGTCCACTCTCTTTTACCCATAAGAAAGTGATATGCATCACTTCAATGGAGCTCAGGACGTTCACACTGTAACTTCCAATGGGCGGAACCTAACTTTTTGACAGAATCAAATTATGTCCTCACATTTCAAACAAGTGTTCATATGTCTGGAACCATAGGGGTTATGAAAGCAGTATGAATGCAAACCCTTCAGCACAAAGTGTTTTTATAGTGGTAGTAGTCTTTAAGTTTTAGGTCTTAAACTGAATTTTGTAAGTCACAGTAAACAGAGTGACTATTTTGTCTGTAATATTTTCTAAACAGCTAACAATATCTCAGCAACCACTCAAGTTAAATATATACTGTCAAAAGCATTTCATTCATCTAGCTGAGAGCTTTCATATGAGGTTAAGTAGTTCTGTCTGTGTTACTTGGTTGTTGAAATATTTAGAAAATTGTGAAAATTATATCTATATAAATTAATATCATAAAAACAACAGTTAATATCTCTTTACCTGCACTAGAGAGATGCCAAATATTAATGCAGTTGAGTTTGCCATTGTGTAAGCTTTAAGATGTAATCTTTTAAAACCTTGTACATAGTATAATTTTGGAATTATTGATGCAAATATGAACAAGTTATATTTGATGCCTAGTTGCGTCAGTAGGAGTTAACTGCAGACGCACCTGGAGGCATCACTTGGATGTCATGAGTTAAGGGATTAGAGCAAAGTGACTTCAAAATTGAGTTATACATGCAATGCTGTGCCAGTGTTTAGGAGATCAACATATTACATTGCTAAAGGTGAAACTGTCATTTTTCTTGTCTAGCAAAAACACAGAATCAGCAGTCACATACTACATTCTCAGATATTCTCATCTGTATTAGAAATGCAACCTAATTAAACTAAATCACTATAACATCTTTGCACATCTAAAGGATGAGTTTAAACTGAATAAAGATTTTACATGCAAACAAAAGCTGAAGGAAGTCACTTGATGACCAAATTTCTTAATTATTCAAAACATACATTGACACAGATGACACAAAAATTAAATACAGGAAATGTATGTCTTCTATAATGTTCTAGAACACAAGATAAAAGATATATAGCAAAATGGTTAAATAAGATGTTTACAAAGTTAGAGAAATAGTTTTGAATCATGTTAGTTCCACTTGGCATACTCTGTATGAATTTTAGCAATTCTCTCATCTTCACTATTCTCATACATCATCCTTGAAAAGGGCCCACTGATTAGTGCAATAACCTCCTAAAATTAAACAAATGTAATAATATTCAACATATTAGTTATTTTTTATTTGAACACTGTATTAAGGTAAGGTTTGTATGTAAATGGCATCTGATATGGTATAATATCTATTACATTTAACTGCAACTTGAGTTGAATCAGTTCCTTGCCAACTGTAGTTAATTTTGCTACAATAATTAACATTTCTAATTTTAATTCATTCTAAGTTCTCCCTGTTGTATAGGATTCCAACAGTCTATATAATGCCTACAGAATGCTGATCTGAAGTTGTCAGCACAATCATTACTACAGATGTGATCAATTCCAGTCCATCTGTGACTACCATATATGATGCAATGCTATCTGGTGTATAGTGCCACAGAGTAAATATATACTAGAGTATTGAATGCTGCCACAGAGTAAATATATACTAGAGTATTGAATGCTGCCACAGAGTAAATATACACTAGAGTATTGAATTATTCCTAAGACACAAGACCTTCATCATGTAACAGGGTTGCTAGGAAGCAAATAACAGAGGAGCAGCTCTAAAGCTAACAGCTGTCAATACGCAGACCAGCAACAAGCCTTAGCATATTAAGGAAGCCTCACATACATGCAGTCCCACAGAGTAGGTGCATTTTCAGTGACCCTCACACATGAAATTTGTACATGGTTTAACAAATAAGTACAAGTTAAAATGTTTATCCTCAACTGGTTAGCACAAACAGCACCTCGGTGTACCCTAGAGATTACTAAGGTAATCTTCATAGTGTAAATGAACATCACTGTCCCCCAGCACATGGATTCCTACTGAATTGTCTAAAGCTTAGGCTGTCGAATGCTTAATCATTGACACCTAAGCATCAAATGCTTACAATAGCGAACGGACACATCATTGAATCCTTTCCCCGAGAAAGAATTTGCATGGCCATTATTGGTAATTTGCCCTTTCCCCAATGTAGAGCGATCTTGGAGTTGGTATATTTAGTTAGGAGGGGAGGTGGGGATGGGGTTGCAGCCCCCCACATTGGGGTGGGGGTAGGGTGGTGAAGTCCCCTATGTTTGAGTGAGTTTGTTTATTTTGTTTACGGACGGCCACCCAAATTATTTCCCGAGGAAATAATTCAATGATGTTGCCATTTGCTATTGTTAGCTTTCAACTCTTAGGTGTCAATGTTTTAGGATTCAACAACCTAAGCTGTCGATGTTATGATATAGACACCAGCACATTACCTATTTCCATAATGCCTACTACTATGTTCCATGCATGCCCTGTTTTATCTCATCCCTCCCAATTGTGATCAAGTCCTCTCTTTTATATTTCGGTATGTCAGCCATTGGAGAGGACATCAGCCTGAGCTTACACTGGTGTCATGCCAGGTATCAGCCTATACTTATTGGTGTATTTGGTGTTGCCCCATTGAACCACCTTAGTAATGTATGCCAGCCCTAACTCTAACTCTTCCCTCCTCCCCAAACCCTAATCCAGCACCTTACTTTACAAAAAGCCTTTCTATAACACTGTCACTACACAAGACAGACTCAGACACAAACTCACACCAACACACTCTACTTGTACCACATCTATCCCCTTATCTAACTCTGACCCTAACACTAAAATGTACATATTTATTTATTTATTGACATTTGATATCTGGGAAAGTCCGACTGGGTCAGAAACCCATTTTCAGCAGAGGACTAGGGAGAAAAGCTCCTGCAGTGATTAAAAAAATTTGACAATAACAGTAAGCATATAACATCAAGCATATAACATCAAATTATACAGCATTGGATATATGCAAGCGATACAGTAGGGGGTAGATAACGTACATACTAATTTTCATTTTGGATAGAAAAAAATTAACATTACATAAAATATATTTTTACAAAATATAAGTAATAGGTTGGATAACAGGCATCAGAACACAAAAAAAATTTACAAAACAAAAAACATACTTGCACACGAAGATATAATACCCTATTACCTCACCTAACCCAGATGCTAACCCCAACACCAAATAGAAAATGCAGGGGAGACACACATACACACGTATATGTGAGTGTTTGGGTGAGTTTGTGTGTGTGTTTGTGTTTATATATATATATATATATATATATATATATATATATATATATATATATATATACACACACACACACACACACACACACACACACACACACACACACACATACACACACACACTCACACACATATGCATGTGTATGTTCATTTAATATGGATGCCTGACAAATTAATTTTACAAAAATAATACAAAAACAGTTTTAGTTCAGGTTTAAATATATGTACGTTGGCACACACAGACAAATAAAATGATGCATTCAGAAAAAACAAAGTTCCAGATATAGAAGTACCTTTAGAAATACTGTCTCTATGAGAGAAATGTTCCTATAGTCCAAAAATATGGGACCTCATAAGATGAAATATTAATACTTGAACTTTCTATAAGAAAGCAAACAGCAAGGAGCTGGAGTGATTTGAATACATTTGATATCATTGAGCCTTCACTTCCAGGTTTAAAGTAACAGAACTGCCCAAGATATTGGAAAGAGTATTAAGAGGGAAAAATAAGATATAATCACTCAGTTATACATGCAGGGATGCATGTTATTTATGACATACCTTTGAATTAAATGTGCAGACCTTTCTGGATATTATAGAATATTTATAAGATAATTCCTAGGTGGATTTTATTTATGAGAAAGTGAATGTTTCGTAAGGATAGTTTACAGCTGGATCACTGTGGTATTGATTATTTAAGTGGAAAAATTGTTGACAGTCTGAAGACTTTTTTGGGAACACTGCAAGGGAGACAGGTAAAGGTATGAGGCCTAATCATTCTCCAAAATGTTATTTGTATAATGCCCAAACCTTAGGAAGTATACAAAATGAGATGAAACTGGTATTATCTTTTGAATCATTCAAAACTGTAGCAATTGTTGAAGTGTGGATGACGTCAAATTATATTTCACTAATAATATGAATGTTTTAGGTCAGTATCAAGAAGAAGTGGAATTTTGTTACTAGTTCCTGAGTCTATTCCCACAATACTTGTAATATTGGATAGTCATAATGAAATGCTCATTGTTGATATTTTAAATCACTCTGATACTATAACACTCATAGCCTGTTATTATAGACCAGAGATGGATGCCAACAAAGATAAGAAATGTGTGGAATACTTGGACAAATTAGTTAAATGTAAATATACAGTCTTATTAGGGGATTTCAGTTAGCCTAATATAAACTGGATAAATTGCAATTATAATTCAGAGTAAGCAAGAAAGTGCATTAAAATATTGTCTTATCATGGTTTGATCCAAATGACTGAAGAAAATATGAGGGGTACATATTTTATATCCTGTAGCCACAAGTGTAGAAAATCTTACTAAAATATAAAAATGGGAGCTACACTGGGGAAATCAAATCACAAATCAATAACATTTTACATTGTTAAGAATAAACTGTTATATACAAATAATAAGACATACACTTTTGGGCTCCTGGATTATCTAAAAATATATTAGGAAATATCTACCATTAATTGGATGAGTATGAATTTTAATAAGGAAACTGACTAAAACTACAATGTATTAGAGAAAATCCAAGGTGAAAGTGGTGACTTTACAAATGAATCTGTAATTAGTAATAATGCTAAGAGAATATAAACAAGATGGCAGGGTAGAATGTTAATAAAGCTTTAAACAAAGAATAATTGGGTTTTGACTATAAAAAAATCCCACTGTAAGAAATAAATATAAATAAAATAAAGTAACCAAGGATGTTTAGCCCTTAATAAAAAAAGAAGCATGCAGTTTGAGAATAATTTGTACAAAATAAATAATAAGAAGGCTAGGTAGAGCTATCCACGTTCATATAAAATTTGGTAATTGAGTAGTGATTAAGGATATCACAACAGCTGATATTAAGGTTATAAAAGATGAATTTAATAGATATATGTCCAGTAAAGAACAAGGACGGTTACATATTGATTGTTTTCAGAATTAAAAAAAAAAGAATTTGCACAATAATAACAATAAGCAGTTTTGAGAACTCCTTGAAAAAAAGCAAAAACATTTTTATCCATGTAACCTGACAGAAAACTCACAGTTTTTGTAAAGAGATCACCTCTGCATCCAAATCTGCATTCAGTTTTCATTAGTTTACTTAGGGCATAGAAGTACCACAAACAAAGTGAACACGTTGTATCAACCTGATACCAAAACTGGGTGAACAAACTGACGTATCTAATAATAGGTCTGTGAGTTTGATACATATACTGAGTACATGTTTTAAGAGGTGCATAACTGAACTGCAACTTCAAGATAACTAATATATAGGAATAATGGGTCTACAACAACATAAGTTTATAAGTGCAGGATCTTAATTAACAAATTTGGTCGACTTCTATGATCAAGTAACCTTATCAAGTGGTCTAGGATTATCTTGCAATACTATCATCCTTGGTTTAGTTAGTTTGACTTGTGACTATATGACTCATATTTATAAAGTATTGAATAATATAGGATATAATCTATGCATTGTATGTTGTGTAATGAGATGGTTTATAGGAAGAATCCCAAAAGCAGTTATTTATGGGTGTTCATCAAATGCATTACATTTTTATACCACAGGGCTCAGTTCTTGGACTGTTATTTCTCTAGCTAGTATTCTGACTATTGCAAGACAAAATTAATTTTGGTTAATAAATATGGAAATTATTCCAAATTTGGTTTTCTAATTCTAAGTAGAGAGGACTATCAAGATATGAATTTGTGTCTGTCTTAAATCACTTAATGGGCATCTAACACTGGTATTTCTTTTAGTTTTAACAAATGTGAAATTTATTTTGGAGAAAATGTCACTCAAAGAGACTACTTATTTTGAGGGATCACTATTAGAAGAGGTATCTGAATATACAGATTTAAGCATAACAAGCAGTGATAACTTATTATTCTCTAAGCATCTTGATCTACTTATGAAAGGGGCCTTCAGGTAAATTGCATTAATGCTTTAGAATGATTTTGATAGGGTTATATGCAATCTAATTAATGTGAGCAAGTCTTTTATCAGACACATTCTAGAGTATAGTTACTCATTTGTATATACACATCTTCTCAGATGAAAATTTTGGAATCAGTTCCAAAGACGTTAATGAGGACAATCAACTCTTTCTGCTCTTGATCATGAGGAATGATGTCAGAATGCACATCTGTATTCACTACACTGCAGATATTGTAAAGGAAAGCTGATTCTAGATATTAAAACCATCAAAATGGAAGAACTAACAATATTATTGAATTTAGAGATTTGGAGCAGTAATGAAACACTCAGACATAAACAGCTTAGATTTTGTATACATCATAATAGAGCATGTTTAAGAAACTCTTTCATTTACTCCACATATCTCAATAATATGGAACCATCTTCCTTTTTGGAGATGTAACCACAAATCTTTAGAACTTTGTAAGATGATTCTTGATAAATGGCCTGATAAACAATTGCTCAATCCTAGATTTAGGGAGTCTGCGTTTCTTGAAGGCCTATGGAGAATAATACTGTAAACTAAACTTAGGAAACATAAGAAATTTAGATATGCTAGGACAATCATTTATAATAGTCTATTAAAGCAAGGTTGGGATGTATAAACATTGCACTAACCATGATTTTGCAAGGTCTGTATATAAGAACCTTGATATGACAAACTTCAGAAGTAATTGTGCACCTGTATAAATAACCACAAAACTGAATGACACTGACAAGTACTATCGATAGATGAAATAAATCTCACAGCTGCCAAATACTTATTCTCCACAAATACAGACCATTATGAATATGTTATTATAGGTGAAATGGCTTAGTGCTCATTCTGTATGCTAGATCCATAGCTTGTATTCTCTCTCTTATGTCACTACATGAGGTTGTCTTGCCTCATGTTATCTTTCTCCAATATCTCCAAGTTGTTTAGATCCTTAGAGATGTAGTTACATTTTTTGCACCCAGTGGCATCATGCAATCTAGTGTCCCCCTCAACTTTAAGCTGAGCAGCAACAAAAATGTTTTCTTCCTGTAAACTGCAGTCACACACAGAGTGCTACAGTGTTTCAGTTCTGACCCCAAATGTAATAATGTCATTCACTACCAGTATGCACTGAAGACTGACCAGGATTTGCCAGTCATGCCCCCTTACATTTTGTGTCCAATTGCCCCCTGTGTCACACTACAGCTATACCCCTGGGATCTCCTTATTAAATCTGGACACAAAGTTCACAAAATCTGTTTTGCTTCACCCTTTGATGCTTGCCAAGAGTGCTCTTCTCAGCACCTGTAATTTATTCGGAATAGGGTTACTTACCTTGGTTGCATATTTAAGTAGAATTGGAAATTCGTTTTTATAAAGAGTTTTGCTCATAGTGCAGCTGGAACTGTTTTATCTTAAAGCTACCATGTTCTAGTCTCTGCAAGCATTTCACGTGATATTTTACAACTTTATGGTTATAGTCGTGTTGATAATGAAAACTACAGTGTTCTAGTGTCTGCAAGCATTTCACGTGATATTTTACAACTTTATGGGTAACGTCATGTTGATAGTCTCTGCAAGCATTTCCCATGATATTTTACAACTTCATGGGTATAGTCATGTTGATAATGAAAGATGCAATGTTCTAGTGTCTGTAAGCATTTCACATGATATTTTACAACTTTATGGGTAACGTCGTGTTGATAATGAAAGCTGCAATGTTCTAGTCTCTGCAAGAATTTCACGTGATATTTTACAACTTTATGGGTATAGTCATGTTGATAATTAAAGCTGCAATGTTCTAGTCTCTGCAAGCACTTCACGTGATATTTTACAACTTTATGGGTATAGTTGTGTTGATAATGAAAGCTGCAATGTTCTAGTCTCTGCAAGCATTTCACGTGATATTTTACAACTTTATGGGTATAGTTGTGTTGATAATGCTGATTTTATCCTTTTTCCCTTGACTACATTACCTGTTGTGATCATCATGACTTTTTTTTTAGTAGTCCTTTGCATTCTCACACCTCCCAGCTGTGTGATGCAATGTTTATAGAATATGCAGTGAAATAACCTTGCCACGTTGTTTTTTTAACTGCAGAACCTTTCAGACACATGTGTATACCAGCTTGCAACAAGATGTATAACTGTTTCTAGTTCCAGTCTACAGGCATGCATTTGTATGTATTTTCTACCTTTTCTATATATTTTGTGAACCATCATGTGCATTGCCGACTCTCTTAAACTGCCATTCTTAACTTTCATCTCTTGGTTTAAATTGGCCTTCCTAAGACATTTGTGCCTCAGCTCTTGGATAACACATGCTTGTTCAAGTTCATTGTATTTTCCAGTACAATTTGTGGTGCTACTTCTTTTTTGTCCAGCTCTGGCTTGATTTTCATACCTGCTCTCTTCCTAAATCTTTTTGCTAACTTGAACAAAGATGTCATCTTAATGTCCGTTTCTTCATGGTTTAGACCTTTCACTATGTTTGGATCTGAAGTTGTCAACAAATATATATGTATTCCCACAAACATCAAATTACACATGTAGTCAATTTCAAGGAGGCCTATACTTTTTTCAGACCAAATGATATATAATCTTGGTAAGTATGGTTTTGTATATCATCTGACTGGCATGAAGCAGTTTTCTTGTTTTTCTATTCAGCTGATCTAACACTTCTAACACTTTTTAATTTCAGGTGATCACAGCAAAGCTGTAAGTTTGAACAGGGGTTATAAGATGATTTATATTTTGAACTTTATTCCTAGATATCAGTGCAGATTTAAGTATTATTATCAGTCTCCTTAAATATCCCCTTTGTTTTAATTTGTTTATGCCATATTGCTACCTCTTCATCTATTCCCAGATATTTATGCAGTCTTTCTCACTACAATTCTTTTATATCACATTCCTCCTCAAGTTGGATATTTCCTGGATGCTTTGATTTTCATACTACAAAGTTTGCTTTTGCATATTTGCTAAGACTAAATAACACTTCTATGTCATCTTAAAGGTTTAAGCAACTTATACCTTTGTTATGAGTTGTTTGTCAGTTGACGTCTACAGTTTTACACCAGCCACAAACAGCAGATGAAATTACATTTAAAAAGATTTGCCAAATTATGGCTACAGCTATAGCCTAGATTGTTAAGTAAACAATCATTCTAAAAATGTTAAAAATTAAGAGAAGGCATGGAAGAATTAGAATTTCTGGAAATGTTAAGAGAGAGAGAGAGAGGGAGAGATGAGGATAAAAGGCAGTTCACTTTCTGGAAATAAATGTAGACTGGTGAACACACTAGCTAGGCTTGTAGCTGACAGAAAAGTACAAGGAGGAGCACTAAGGGTTCATATCTTAATGCCAAATGCTGTAGACTTGGAAAGGTAAAACTAAAATGCATAGAAAAGGAGCAGCAAGAGAGCAGCTGGAGGTGGAACCCTAACAAAACATATAAATAACAGTCATATTAAGTGGCTAAAGGAAATGGTATGGCAAGTGATTGTGGAGAATAGAGAACAAGATGGAGAGGCTGGAAGAAGAAGTGTGATGGTACAAAGTTGAACCTTAATTGGTAGGATAAGGGGAAGAAGGCAGGATGAATAGTGAAGGAATAATACAAGTTAATGGATGATTGGTACAGAGAACATGAGGCTATAGGGACAGAAAGAAGTAACAACAGCAACTGCAAGCATTAAGAATTTGGAAAAATCCCATGTTGTTGTAATTCTGGGGAAAAGAGAAATACAATGGTAGACCAAGGGGGAATTGGAATTAAATTACTTAGACTTAAGTTGAAAAATAAAACAAAAATATTGATAAATAGTATAAATAGAAAGGAAATAGAAGAATGATATAGAGTTGTCACCAGCAAGGAAAAGGGGAGGTCTTTTTAATGATTTGTATGGGAAATGGTCTAGCAAGGATGAAGATTTCACATAATGGTTTGGGCCTATCTACAAGGCAAAGACATAGAAGACTTGAACAAGGGGATAGATCTATAGGAAACAACCAGGTCTATAAAGAATATGAATAATGGGAAAACAGGGGAAGTGGATGGTTTCCCTATAGAATATTGCACAACTATAGGGTTAGAACTGTGGAACTCATTGGTTAAGGTTTTGTAAGGATGTCTTAAGGTAGAGAAAGAGAGAGGTGTTGCTGTAGTGATGTTGATATTGCCAAAAGATAAAGAGGATCTTAGTAATCTACATACCACTAGCCTTCTGCAACATGGAAGCAAACATAATTCCCTGAGAAAATAGCAGGCACATTGGAGAAAGTGACTTTGCAACCTGTGTGGGTTCAACAAACAAGATTTGTTAATGGAAGATATCTACTGATCAGTGGAGACTTCTCTTGAACATTATTGTATAGGCAGAGGTAGAGAGAGATTATATTGCAATGTATAATTATCAATGTAAAAATTATCCAATAGGATTCCATAACCAAATAACACTTAATTAAAATAATAAATAAATAATATGTATTATTAAACATGCACTGGAATTACCCCTTTGAATGTCTTGATAGTGTTTGTAAATGTGCTTCTTTAACATTGCATCACAGATTGTGAGAAAAATACATCTTATTTTGCTATTTGGTGACAACAAAATAGAAGCATCATTTAAATTTAAGCATTTTAGTCCTTCTAATCCTCCACTTATCACAAAAAAAATTGTGTTGAACGAGTGATACATGACAAAACTCTGAGACTGATGAAGCCAGACAAAGGTGGAGGGTTAGTTATTAAGAACACTATAGATTATTCTACTAGAATGTTCAATTTGCTTAATGATTGATTTACATATGAGAGAGTTTCGTTAATTGAAATTCATATAGTTTATGCTCACATTAAATGTTTACTAGAAGATTTATTGTCTCAAAAAACTATTGTTATTGAGTTGTTTAATTTTTTAAGTGTAGGCTCTCCTATAGTTGCAGCTATCTTTGTTATTCCTAAGATTCATACCAGTTTAGAGGATCCACCACTTTGACTTATATTGGTGGTGAGGGGGTCTATTACTGAGCCTCTAGCTGTTTATCTTGATAGAAAGCTAAAAGGAGCTTTGGATTTATTTGACCACTTAATAAAATATTCTTGACATTTTTGCACAAATTTAGTTTATTTGATTATACTGAAGATATATATTTTTGTTACAGTTGATATCAGGAGTTTATACATGATTATACATCATTCCATGGGAATGAAATGGTTTATGGAATCTGTGGATAGGTGCCCTTGGTTAGATGTTAATGATTTGATTACTATTGAACATTTTATAGATATTGTTTTAAGAAATAGTTCTTTGAAGGAGAGTACATTAAGAAAAACTATGGGGTGGAAATAGATGTAGTGGTAGTTACTCTATATGCCAATTTGGTGCTCACTGAGTGGGAAATGGTGCATGTGTTTGATGAAGAATTTAATTCATGTGTTAAATTGTACTTGAGATACCAGGATGATGTTTTTGTTGTGGGTAGGTGATTTGACTTGTTTAGAAAAAAAATTCCACAAGTTGAATAACTCGACTGATTTTTTGAATTTTACTTATGAATGTTCTAAAGACAACATTCATTTTTTGAATGCAAAGATATTTAAATCCTTCACATCTTGTACATGTCAGTCCAGTCAGTCCACTATTTATAGAAAACCTACATTTTCAATACCTATTTGCATTGGTTGAGTTGCCATCCATTGCCTCAAAAAACAGCTGTTGTTCGATGGCCAGTGATACGGTTGTCAATAATTATTTCAGATGACAATTTGTTTAAAATTGAGATGGATAAATTAAAAGAAGAGTTTTTGGCTAGGCGATATCCATCAGATAGCATTACCAAAGCCAAAGAGTTAGTTTGTGCAGGCAGAAAAACAAGACATATGCCCATTCTCTTTGAGAAATCTTTTTCTTGGTCCAAGAACACAAGCTCAGATGATTTTATTAATCAAGCTTTTATTTGCACTTTTACCAATAAAGAGAGCACTATTAAGAGCCTAAGTAAAAAAAAAAATGGAAAAAAAGGTTTTCTGAGAATGATTTGGTGAAATTGGGATTTGAGCCTAAGGTTATTTATAAGAGCGGTGCCAATATTAAATGTTTATTAGACAATACACCTCAAGTAATGAACAGAAACGTGTGTAAAATGAACAAATGCATCAGATGTGGACAATGCTGCTACATTTTAGATACTAAAAGCACATCTGTTAAGAATTATTATAGAAGTTTATGTTGCCTTGGAAAATTTGACTGCAACACCAAATCTGTTGTATGTTTAAGTCAATGCATCTCTTGTGACCTGTATGGCATTCAAAGGGGTAATCCCAATAGTGCTTTGTACAGGCAGTCTTTATTGTGTAATAATTATAAGAAGTTTTTTTTTTTCATTTTGGAAAAAGTAGATAATTCTGAAAGAGTAGGACTCTGGAAAGAAAGTTTAAGTAAACAACATCTTGTTTGGCAGTTATGATTAGATGCGTATGCTTTTCCAGGTATGAATGATTACTGTTCAGTTTTACCTATTTTAAACTAAAAGTATCAGTTCATTTCATATGTTTATCCATTTTAATAATATATATTATGCATTTATTTGTTTGAATTTATTGTTTTAGTTATTAATAGGTTATGAAGTGCTATTGGATATATTTTAAGTTGATAATTAAAGGTTATAATATAATCCATTTGGTTTGAATGTAGAGAAGTTTTGAAAAATTCCTAGTGGAAGATGAAAGTGCCTAACTGCTTTTTATGTATTGTCTTTTTGTATGGAGTTATTAAATTTGGTTTACTGCAAAGTCCTGTCTGTCCTACTGATGGTCTAAGATGTTGTTTTTGAATATTTTGAATACTTTGGCACATCTTGTTTGTTCTTTGGATTTTTGGTTACTGAATGAGAGAGTTTCACAACTTATGTCTATGCATTTGTACAGGGAAACCAGCTACATGTGTCTGTTATCTCTTATTTTATTCTTACTTGTGAATGAAATACAAACACAAAGGGTAACTGACCTATAGAAGAACCAGGGATACTATAGTAATTTAAATTATCCGAGGAACAAAAGGGATTGTGTTTTCTATTGGGAAGATCAGTCATTATGGTTTTGAAAAGAAGTTAAGCTTTAGTATCCCCCTAGTTGAAAGGAAGGACACAATTCTTGGGTCCTAGGTTATATGCCACTCTGTGGAAACTAAAATAGAAACTGCACTGACCTGCTTAGAAATATTAGTTTATTGTCAGCCAAGTGGTCCTCTTATCTTTGACTGGGAGTATTATAGTTTTGAGAGTGTTGATCTCATCAGTGATCTTTATCTGTTGAGACATATCGATGAAACACTCTAAAATAAGTCTATAGTTAAATTACATAGATATGGGAATGTAACATTGTTACAGAATGTAAGCTGAGACTTGGAGCACTCAGTATATTAGAAGAGTGAGGAATGATGGTTTCAGAAGACATGCAGACTAATTATCTTGCATGGGTTATCTGGGAGGAGAATTTGGAACAAACTGAAGCAAGGAATGAGATAAAGATAAAGGGATCTACAGATAAAAATGTCAATAAAAGAGTTGGATGAATGGTCAGATTTTGTAAAGCATACAAAAAAAGGAACTCGGAGATATAGTTAAATGATCAGCTTACCATACCTTAAGAAGCAAGATAGTTATTTATTCATTCATTCATTCATTCATTCATTCATTCATGTATGTATGCATTTGTTAATATGGTTGATACAGTGGTTAGAAGACCCTCTTCATGTATGACCTGGACTAAAAGGCTAAGGTCACATATATTAATGACAACAAAATACATGCAACACAAAACTGAACACATATAAAGTAAACAACATAATGCCAGCATAAAACAGTAAAAAGGAAAAGTTTGTTGTTGTGTTTTTTGGCTTTTTCCGGTTAGGGATCGAAACAGCGGAACTCCGGTTCGTTAATGATTGGCAGTAGATTTTTACGTGCCGAGTTGCCAGCTCTGATGCACAACCTTCAACGAAGGTACGCCCATTCACACATGTTGCCACACAGAAGACGCTTTAGCTGAGAATCGAACAGGACAACATCTTACTGTGAGGTGACAACGCTATCGCAGCACCACCAAGAAAAAGTTTATATAAATGAATTAGATTTTGTTGTTTAAAATGATAAAGGAATGGGGAGCAAAAGACATGCATTTTATAGAAGATTTGATGGAAGAGAATAACCAAGGTTAAACTAATGAGTTTCTTAAGGACAACAAGAAAACAGAATGTTTTGAATGAAGGTGATCAGCACATGTATGTAATGGTTTGTAGTGGAAAGATAACTGATTGAAAGCGGAAAGATTGGGAGTTAAGTCAGAGGCTGAGGAAAGTTTTGAATCATTGTGGAAAAAAGTGGGTGAGGGATGATGCTATTATAGAACAGAGATGGGAAGAATTTTGGACAATTGACAATAAGCTGAGCATGACAGGGTAAGCTGTGAATCTGCATAGTCTTTTACTTCACAGATTGTGTAGGACACTGATACAATGCCAAAAGAAGGAGGATGGGGAAGAGATGTCATCTGTTAGAGATGTGGGTAGAATGAAATAGATTGCAAAGAGGCTGTGCCCCTGTGAAGAGCATTTGCAATATTTCTTAGGGGAGTTTTGAGGAGAATGGACTGGATACTATGTATACTTAGGATAGGTATTGACAAAATGTAATATGTAGTTGACCTAATCAAAAAGGAGATAGCAAAGAATTAGAAAAAAGATGTTAAACATGGAGCACATGGAAATAAGGTGGCTGGTTAGGAAAATAATTCTCAATGTGTGAAGGAAAGAGTAAGGTAAGCATCTCAGGAGCAGATGGCAGATTTGACAACATGAGGTAAATGATAGGTGAGTAAACATAACAAATTTTAATAGACTAGAATAAAGTGAGACTTGATTCTTGTCGCATGTGTAGTAGTGTATGGACATACATGAAGTAGATCAATTTGTTTCAACATTATGCTATTAAAATAAATGGTATTCAATCAATTTAAGTTGATCCACATGGAAGCCTAGGAATGTTATGACCTCACTGTCAATGGACTGAGATGGTTCTCAGAATATCTGCCTAATAGAATACAGGACGTAAAATACAATGATGCTATTCCAGCTGCTTATATGTGACTACATGTGTACCCTAGGGATCAGAACATGGTCCATTGATGTTCACTATTTATATGAATGCTATAACCCATTCACTGTATAGATTCCAAGGTAATTGACTATTCCGATGGCTCCACTTGTACTTCGAATTTCAGTTCACCAAACTGCATTCATATCAAGCATGAAGCATGTTTCCATTTATTTCTATTTCGACCAGTTTCCATAGGTCTACACCTCAGTGCATCTGAATCCAAGCCCTTGAATTTCTTTTGTAGGATCTCTTTAACCAGTATTTCTAATCACCACCTCTCACACTTGTTTCAGTTTCTAATGAACCCAAATTAACCATTAAAGCTCTTGGCTTAACCATGATATCGAGGAGGTTGTTTCAGATAAGCTCCTTAGGTGTATTATTGATAATCAGTCACATTATGACTTTCAGTAAAAAGACCAGTTTAAAACTTGACACTTTTCACAGCCTACAGCTTTCTTAACAGATAGTCCCAGTTTATTCACTGCAATATGAGCAAACTTATGACAAATTCTAGATTTGCCTTAGGATGCCACAGCAGAAGTCACAACTGCTTATCTTTACACAAACTGCATTGAATCAGATTAATTCAATCATTACCTTCCTGATGCATAACTATGCTTTGCTCATAAACTATTATACTCCAAAAACAGTCCTTCATTAGCCCAAACTAGCTTGTTTTGTAGAACATCCCCTAAAATCTGTGAGCCTCAGCCAATAGATTAGTGCCATCCCTAAGTATGGCGATATCATGTCTCGTTTTACAGACAGGAAACTATGGAACTTCAACATACTCTTTCAGACAAGAAAATTTCCAGTTCCTCCCTCAGCAAAGGGGATGGCGAGTCCAGGAACAGGTTGTTAGGGGGCTTGATCAACAGTTACTGATGAGGTGCGAGTGGAGTACCAGCATTCATTTAAGAAGTTGTGGGTGATACTGTGGCTTCCTAAATTAATGTATTTAATAGCTTAGTGAGTTAGTAACTATTCATTTTCACTTGTTTGAATGCTAGTTTGCTAACCCCACTTCAGCAAAATTCAAGTTAAGCGAAACCAAGTGCTACCAGACAGTTTTTACTGGGAAAAGAACCACTTGGCCACCAGGGAAACTACACAAATGGAAACAAATTAAACCAACTCGAGTGGTGCCTTCACCCCCACAGCCCCTGTAACTACATATACCAACTACAAGATCGCACTACACTGGAGAACAGGGCAATGTTCACCCTGGTGGCCAAGTGGTTCATTTCCCAGATAATGCTGTTTGGTAGTCCGTGGTTTTGCTTAACTGGAATTTTGATGAAGTGGAGTTTGCAAACTAGCATTCGAACAAGTGAAAATTTGGTAAGAAGAAATACACCCAAATATATATATATATTATTTATTTATTTGTTTTACTTTGGGTTGAGCAGCACCAGTCTGGGGATCTCCCAATGTGCCAAATTATAAAGTTATAGTTCTTTCCTCACTTGTGAGCTCACACTTGGGTGTCACCTAATTGTCTGACATCAATTTAACTAAGACTCCGTCAACAATTCTTTATATAATTTAGCATAATTTAGTTCCATTACCATTCTCTATGTATCTATGCATTACCCCCTATTAGCTCTATTCCATTCGACGACTTGTCAACTAATATTTATTTGTATTTCAATATGGCTACAAGCAGTCTTGCCATCATGTGTAACAAACTGCAGAATTCCCACTATACTGTATATGTATCTGTTTTTTCAACAACTGGTCTGGTGTTCATAAACAGCACATAGCACTCTGCAAATTATCACCTTAAAGTAGCAACACTGAGGGTGGAAGTAGCAAAGAGACTTTAGGGTAAAAGTAGCTCAGTACTCAGCATATTCAAATGACTACATAAGGATGTGGAAATGATGTTCCTGATGCAAATGAGGAATGAGTTATGCATATGAATTCAAACATGACAGAGTGATTTAGAGTCTTACAAAATAAGCATATTGTACTGTGGCATCCACATATTCTGAACACCAGGAATTGCTGATGTACAGAATGATGTAATGTTTGTGACAACTGCAGCAGTAGCTATAGCACAGCAATACCTCAGTGGTCATTCATGCAACCAGTGCATGTGACATGGTGTGCACTGACCCTCTAAACCAACACAGATGATACTGTCAGCATCTTACATACCAGGACATTAGCTCACCAATAGGTTTTAGGCTGCTTCCTTGTGGATGTGGAGACCATATGTGAGCCTGTCAAATTGTGTCACCCACATGAGAAATCAAGTGGACACTAAAGGATCTGTAGCATTAATCATCCTAGCTACATGGACATTTTAGTGGCCTATGGGAGATACAATTGAAATAGTGCAGGCATCAGCCTCATGTATCTGATACCAGTTTCTTGACATTAGGTTGCAGCATCTGGAAGAGCATACATGATTATAAAAGAGTTGCAGAGGAAAGAGTCACCCCTGTGAGGGTGTTTTACAATTTAGCTCATTTCACTTAGGTCCTTGTCACCATTGATTAAACACATAATGCCATCAAAGTCCTTCCAAGCCCACACAATGTCAGATAGCTCATCAAGATGGATTCCCCTTCTTCAATGATCAAGTGGTGGGCAGTGATCAGGGTAGCAATTTTATGTATCTGTGCACCACCCAAACAGTTCCCATGCATGTATTGGCACAGGTTATTCATGTGCCACACATATGGTGCATGTCTGACTTATAACAACAGTTTGTGTGGTGGGACGTCACATAGGATAATCTCATTGGCAGGTGTACACACAGGTAGATACTCATGCCAATATGTACAGATCAAGTTCAAGTAAGTAGCAAGAGACATGTCATAATATTGTATAATGCAGGTAATGCTGGACATGAGTTGGAAGAATGACTGATGACCTCCACCTAGAACAGCTAGACATTAGCAGAGGTGGCATATAATACTGTGCATGCAGAGACAAAGAACAAATATATTTTTGGCCAACTGATGGGATGCTTCACCTGCCTTAATGTGTCCTGTGAGGTACCATGGTATTCACCTGAGACCTGCACCCACATATTTGCAGTGTGCACCAAACTACATAACCTGGCTCTGCAGAAGGTTTTACCTTTCAACCGAACTCTCAAACTTTCGCCCCATAGCCTTACTCTCTCCTTTAGCTAAAATTATGGAAAAATGCATCCACCAGCAACTACTTGATCACCTTCTCCAAAATGACCTACTAGCTGACTGCCAGCATGGTTTTAGGCCCTGCCATAATACCACCACTGCTCTCTTATCCTTCTCTGATTGCATTAACAAACGTAATAACAACATGCTTTCCTCTGCACTTTTTATTGACCTCTCTAAAGCCTTCAATATGGTTAATCATCAGACACTTCTAAACATACTCAAATTACTCTCTCTTGACACACAGGCACTAAAATGGTTCAACTCCTACTTAGAAAATAGACATCAAGCTGTCCTTTGGGACAATCACCTATCCGCCCCTCTCCCTATTACCCTTGGTGTCCCTCAAGGCTCTGTCCTGGGGCCACTCCTTTTTTCCATTTTTATTAACGATCTAGATATAAATCTTCCTCAAGCTACCTGCATACAGTATGCAGATGACTCCACTCTAGTCTGTGCTGCCTCATCTTCATCTGAACTACAATCCATAACTCAGACTGTATTTAACCTAGTAGAAAACTGGTTCCTTCAACGGTGTCTCCTCCTAAATGCCAAAAAAACAAAATTGTTATTATTTACTCCAACACTACCACCAGGGAAACTACACAAACGGAAACAAATTAAACCAACTTGAGTGGTGTTTTCACCCTCACACCCCCTGTAACTACATATACCAACTCCAAGATCGCACTACACTGGGGAACAGGGCAATGTTCACCCTGGTGGCCAAGTGGTTAATTTCCCAGAGAATGCTGTTTGGTAGTCCGTGGTTTCGCTTAACTGGAATTTTGATGAGGTGGAGTTGGCAAACTAACATTCGAACAAGTGAAAATTTGGTAAGAAGTAGACCCATATATATATATATATATATATATATATATATATATATATATATATATATATATATTTTTTTTTTATTTTTTATGTATGTATTTTTTTTACTTTGGGTTGAGCAGCATCAGTCTGGGGATCTCCCAATGTGCCAAATTATATAGTTATAGTTCTTTCCTCACTTGTGAGCTCATGCTTGGGTGTCACCTAATTGTCTGACATCAATTTAACTAAGACTCCGTCAACAATTCTTTATATAATTTAGCATAATTTAGTTACATTACCATTCTCTATGTATCTATGCATTACCCCCTATTAGTGCTAATCCATTCTACGACCTGTCAACTAATATTTATTTGTATTTCAATATGGCTACAAGCAGTCTTGCCATCATGTGTAACAAACTGCAGAATTCCCACTATACTGTATATGTATCTGTTTTATCAACAACTGGTCTGGTGTTCATAAACAGCACATAGCACTCAGCAAATTAACACCTTAAAGTAGCAACACTGAGGGTGGAAGTAGCAAAGAGACTTTAGGGTAAACGTAGCTCAGTACTCAGCATATTCAAATGACTACATAAGGATGAGGAAATGATGTTCCCGATGCAAATGAGGAATGAGTTATGCATATGAATTCAAACATGACAGAGTGATTTAGAGTCTTACAAAATAAGCATATTGTACTGTGGCATCCACATATTCTGAACACCAGGAATTGCTGATGTACAGAATGATGCAATGTTTGTGACAACTGCAGCAGTAGCTATAGCACAGCAGTACCTCAGTGGTCATTCATGCAACCAGTGCATGTGACATGGTGTGCACTGAGCCTCTGAACCAACACAGATGATACTGTCAGCATCTTACATACCAGGACATTAGCTCACCAGCCAGGTTTTTAGGCTGCTTCACTTGTGGATGTGGAGACCATAAAGGTGGAGCCTGTCAAATTGTGTCACCCACATGAGAAATCAAGTGGATACTAAATGATCTGTAGCATTAACCATCCTAGCTACATGGACATTTTAGTGGCCTATGGGAGATACAATTGAAATAGTGCATCAGCCTCATGTATCTGATGCCAGTTTCTTGACATTAGGTTGCAGCATCTGGAAGAGCATACATGATTATAAAGAGCTGCAGAGGAAAGAGTCACCCCTGTGAGGGTGTTTTACAATTTAGCTCATTTCACTTAGGTCCTTGCCACCATTGATTAAACACATAATGCCATCAAAGTCCTTCCAAGCCCACACAATGTCAGCTAACTCATCAAGATGGATTCCCCTCCTTCAATGACCAAGTGGTGGGCAGTGATCAGAGTAGCAATTTTATGTATCTGTGCACCACCCAGACAGTTCCCATGCATGTATTGGCAGAGGTTATTCATGTGCCACACATATGGTGCATGTCTGACTTATAACAATAGTTTTTCTGGTGGGACGTCACATAGGATAATCTCATTGGCAGGTGTACATACAGGTGGATACTCATGCCAATATGTACAGATCAAGTTCAAGTAAGTAGCAAGAGACATGTCATAATATTGTATAATGCAGGTAATGCTGGACATGACTTGGAAGAATGACTGATGACCTTCACCTAGAACAGCTAGACATTAGCAGAGGTGGCATATAATACTGTGCATGCAGAGACAAAGAAGAAATATATTTTTGGCCAACCGATGGGATGCTTCACCTGCCTTAATGTGTCCTGTGAGGTACCATGGTATTCACCTGAGACCTGCACCCAGATATTTGCAGTGTGCACCAAACTACATAACCTGGCTCTGCAGAAGTTTTTACCACAACAGGGAAATATACCAGTGGGATCCACATACTTGTTGGACTGGGAGCATAGGAGCAGGGCAATAACTCAGAGGGCAAACAGACAGCAGCCATACCTCATGCAAGGCAAACACAGATGCAGTATATTGCTGTACAGGCAAAGAAGTGGCATCTGGTCCACAATTTTGAGACATGACACATACTGTGCAGAATAAAATGAAGCATGCATTACCACAACCAGGGTATGGAATACAGTGTGTGGACTGGCCATGCTGTACATCAGACATTACCTTACCCACAATGGTTAATAGATGGACAGGGTACAGCCATCATCATTTGTGGAGATAGGGGCAACAGTGACAATTAACACTAATGCTGTCATATAGATTAGGATCATGTGAGGATGATGTAGCCACACAGTTTGGTAGCAGATTGTGAAGAGTCCTAAAGATCACATCCTACAGTGCCATGATGAAGTTGCCATTTTGTCAGCACTGGTAATGTGTACTGTGGTGGTCTGCTGCTGAAGTTTATTGTGGTCGATGGGGAGAGTGTGTAGAATGAGTAGAGCATGAGCACGTACCTGACAGGTTAACCCATGTTGGGGACTAACAAATGATGATTTTCATGACCCATATGATTCCCAAGAGTAAATGTGACACTGTCTTTCTACAGGGGACACAAAAGTTATAGAACTTTGAGAGAACAATCTGGTGGCCTGTAGAGGTGTCTGAGGTATGGAGCTTGTGCAGCATCAATGGCCATGAATATGAGACCAGGAGTGCTGGCCTATTTTGCTAAAGCTAACAGTGAAGCTGTTTCAGGGGTGATCCATGTCATACGGATATAATTAAAGTGTGACTGTCCTCTTTACATAAGGATGAACCATGGCCACAGACAGCATGGTCTAAAGAGGCATAACAAAGGACTGTTGCCATCTGCCTCATGGTAGCACTAGCACTCCATTTCTAAGTGGACTCAGCTCTTATCATACCTTCAAACGTGAGGGATACTGTTGAGCTATCACCATTTTTGTTAGAAATAATATCACCTATACAAAAGATGCATAAAACTATTTAGCTAGCTGTTCTTACCCAAAATACCTTTATTCTGATTAATTTTATTTGTCATTCAATTAACTGGCGCACCTACCTAAACTTTTGTGTATCTAAAGATTCCTAGTCTTAGTTAATGATAACTCATTTGAATAAACAGTTAACCATCCCGATAGAAACTAGAACACTCTCAACTTGGATCTCAACAACATTGCTGCATGTGTGTCAAGCCTAAAGTATATCCATCTCTTAAGTTACATTACAAACTAATCAACTCCTCCTTTAAACCCACTAGCCACACAATGTGAAAAGGACTTTGAGCCTGCAGACATGCTTAAAATCTGTGATGAGTTATCTAAGTTTACTAACAATGTTTCCAGTCCCATACAGCTTCTGTTAATTTTTCATCTAAACTTTTTCACTCTGTCTCTTTTTTCCTCCTTTGAGTCACAGCTGATTCCTGGAGCAACCCCGTGGACAACCAGCCACAAGACAAAGTGGGAATGATTTAAATAACCAGGTCTTTCTTCTGTATTAGATGTGCATGCACTCACACAACAATTTAGAGTCTGCATGTCTTTTGAATGTGGGAGAAAAATGGAGCACAAGGTAAAAACCCACTCAAACACAGGGATGTTAGAATGTGGGAGAAAATGGAGCAAAACAGAAAACCCATGTAAAGATAGGGGGCTCACTAACAGAACCCACACTGTAAATGTTGCAGACTCCAAATCTGACTTCAAACCAGTGACAAGTGGAGTACCACAGGGTCCAGACCTGGGACCTCTCCTGTTTGGTATCTACTTCTCTGAAGTTCAGTCCAACACAGAAGACCTTTGGCTAATGAAGTTTGCAGCTGACTGCAAACAAAGAGCCAAAGTCGAGTCCCCAAATGATGTGGACATCCTACAGAAGGGTCTCACTGAGACAGATGCTTGGTGTCAGAGCCATGGCCTCAAGCTCAGTGCCAAAAAGTGCATTCTCATCCCCTTTGGTAAAAACTCTGTAACCATGAACTACCACATAGGTGGCAGTCTACTTAATGCCGAATGTGTGATAAGAGACCTTGGGACCCAGGCGGACAGTAGTCTCTCCTTTGATAATCACATCACCACAGTAGTCAGGAAATCCTTCTATGTGGCACACCTCTTCACAAAAGGGTTCTCATCCAGGAAAAAAAAGGTCATCGTTCCCCTCTACTCATCACTCATTAGACCCATTATAGAGTACAACGCCCCTTTTGGAATGTACCTCACAAGACATCTGCAGCAGCTGGAAAGGCCACAGAAATACCTCCCAAAGAGGATTACTGGCCTCAAACAGATGCCCTACACTGGCCGTCTCAAAGAACTCCAGTTTTACTCCATAGCATATTGCCTACTCTGAGGTGATCTCTGCCTAACATATAAAGCTATGTCAAACCCAGAGCTGTTGGACATGCTGCACCTAAAGAAATCCCAATTCCTCCGAACTACATGCTATTGGGACCTAACCTCATCACCACAATAAACAGGACATTCTGGAGGGATATACCTGTCCCAGAGACTTTCCATACTCTTGAACAAGCTACCCATCTATGTCAAGTAAAGTTCCTCATTAGCACTCTTCAAGAAAAATCTTGATGAGTGTATGAAAAATAGGAAATACACCCCAGGGATCACTTCTGTGGCTCTACTTGACAGGGGCACAGGAATATAACATTTTTGGGTGGCATAAGCCAGGGAACCTTGTTGGCTAGGCTTACTTAGTCCCTTGGGCTGATAGCCTAGTACCTACCTATGAAGCTATGAAACTATGACATTACTACTGTGTGGAAGAGATGTATGATGAGGCACACATATGTAAAAAAAAATATAGAGGTGACCTGTATCTGCCCTATAAGGCATCATCTGACCCATTACTGATGCTTTTACTGCACATCAGGTAGTCAAATGGCATCAGAAATATGCATGTCTCACAGAGGTTACTGCTGCTGTGGAACAGACTACTCATCCACATAAAACAAAGTTCATTCCTGTCCATATTCACTTGCAACTTAGATCTATGGATGAGAAATAACATTTACACCAGGACTGTCCCATGTACTACTAATGGACGGAGGCAGCTCTTAAATGCTTTATCCCATGCATGGGTCCCCTTAAATTATCTATGGTATGATCTCAGTTATTCTCATTATGGTCATATGTATTTATTGACCATAGGATGGGTAAGACCAGTCTCTAACCAAATAAGATAGGTTATTATGAGCACAAAAAGGGAAATTGGCTAGGCTTAAAATGCCCCACAAGGGCAATTAACCTAGTACTTACCTATGAACCTACGGGCATACAAACTCCACAAAGAAGGTACCCCAACCAAGAATTAAACTGTAGAACCTCTTACTGTAAGGCAAAAGCTTTACTCTCACATAAATAATTTGATAGATCTAACAGTCCCCACTCAAACCAAATATAATACAAAATTTAAAAATAAACCATGTTGATGGTGTACAAGGAACTATAAATGATACTTAGAATGTCCAACGCTGAACATGAACTGAGACTGTCATCCAAAGCCAAATATAACTACATCCCTTCTTAAGTTCCATTAAGAAACTAAGAAGTAACACCTTGAAAACTGCAGAACTAATGTGACATGGTATTGCTCACTCTAAATCAAAAGACATAGCTAATAAATGTTATAACAAATTTAGTGGTAGTTTTACACAAGAAACCATCATTGAAATTTCACAAATATGTGAGCTCCGACTGACCCCTAAAGAGCACCATGGACGATATCCTGATAACACTCTCTAAAAATAAAAATACCACTTCCATCAGCTCAGACAATTTACATGGATGCCTTATTAGCATCACCTGATCTGCCTTTGCTGAAACCCTCCTGCAGCCTAGCCATGGGCTATGTCCCTGAGATAGGGAAAACAGCTATAACTGTGCCGTTGGAAAATGAGGCCCTACCACAGGCCATGTTAATTACATGCCCATCAGCCTAACTAGCCTAATTTGCAAGGCCATGAAAATATCTTATCTGACTTCTTAAACTGTGTTATTAAAAATGTCATATAACTGGATCCACAGATGTTTGGTTTTGTTAAGGGTAGATCATGTTTGCTCAGCTTGGTAAACTTCTTTGAGAAAGTTACAGAGGCCATATGCAGTGATCATTCAGTCCGCAAAGCAAATCTGTCAAGGGCATTGAAAATGGTACCCTACATTGGCTTTCATTGTAGGCAAGCTAAAATAACTAAATGTAGGCCCTTGCATGTTAAGACAGATTGTAAACTGGCTGAAGGATACAACACAAAATTAAGGTGGCAGGTGTGACAATAGAAGATATTGGCAGCTATGTCAGGAGAAGCAGGGCAGTGGATGTATGACTTGTGCCAGTGCATGTAGCTGGAATTTTGAAAATAATTATATGTCATTTGTATATCAAACTGATTTGTACAGATGCCTGTGCTGAAAATGTATTTGTGGGGTTTGTGTCTGTTAAAATGCATCAACAGTGCACCCTGCTGGAATGAAAAGAAATGCACATGTATTATTGTAACTGAATTAAATGTGTATGTTTAAATAGAGGATACTGGGACAACAGAGGTTAACCAAATAGCTTACTTTAAGAAAAATAAGGGAAATGTAAATAAGCTGTTAAACCATTAAAATGTTACCCCACAGTGCTGAATAGGACTGGAGACGGTGGGTCTGGAAGAAGCCTTTTTTTTGTAAAAAGAGGGAAAGCCCTCGACACTGTCATAAGCATTTAGATGTGTACTGTAGCTGTCTATGCTAAATTCCTGTCTCAGTTTCAAAGGGTGATACTATGAGAACCTAGAGTTAGGTGACCAAATGAGGTAATTCTGCAAGCCATCTTGGATATTGTATTTTACAGGGAGTAATCTCTGAGTATTGAGTATTCTGTTTTAGGGAACCTGACTAGAAAGTGCTCAAGTATTTCATGGTGCCTTGTTCTATCAAGTAAGTTATTAGGGGATAAGAATTCTCCTAGATTCAGTCAGGAATATAGTGAAGCTTAGCTTAGAGATTGCTTTTCTTTATTTGTATGAGTCTGCCTGTTAATGTTATTTTTAATATTTCCTGTGATCTTGGTGGTTTACCTAAATATATGTTTAGTATTTTATTGTTGTTTTATTATTTATTATTTAATATATTTAAACTTTTCATTATGGCTGGTCCTTTTTAGAAAATATTTAAGCTTTGAGAGTATTTGTACATATTTATTTGGTGATAACTTTGGCCATTCCTGAAAGCCTTGCTGTTTGGTCAACATTACCATTTGTATTAATATTAGCTTCACTCAGTATAGTTGGATACCCCTTTAAGAGCCTTAACATACTAACTGACTGAGCAAAGTTGGTAGCGTGGGTAATCTATACCAGCCTTTCCCAGGTGTGTGTGTGTGTGTGTGTGTGTGTGTGTGTGTGTGTGTGTGTGTGTGTGTGTGTGTGTGTGCGCGGCCATGCGTCGTGTGTGTGTGTGTGTGTGTGTGTGTGTGTGTGTGTGTGTATGTGTAAAAATTAAATCTCAAAGAGTAATCAAGGAGCTTGAATCCTCACAACTGACACTGTAGAGGGAATACAAATGGATACACTCAGTATTTCCAGATGCAGACCTCTCTGCATCAAGCATAATTTCCATTAAGAGCACAAAGCGAACACACTCAGGCTGGGGTCTGGGTTTCTCTCACTGTCTCCCCAAGTCCACAGTAAAGATCCTCACTGGCACAGCTACAAAGTTAGGTCCTCAGCCAAGTGTAAAAGCCAAAGTTCTCCACCACTCTCTCTGTGAAACCACTGCTTCATGTACCTGCTCCAAGTAGCTGACACACACACTTTTTGAGATTTACTTTTCACACACACACACGCGCACATACACACACACACACACACACACACACACACACACACACACACACACACACACACACACACACACACACACACACACACACACACGTGCGAGCACACACACACACACACACACACACACACACACATGCACACACACACACACACACACACACACACACACACACACACACACACACACACACACACACACACACACACACACACACACACACTGTTAGAAAAATATGTATTAATGTATATGTTTAGTGCTTATTAGAAGCTAAAAGGGTTAACACATTTCATTCTATTTTATGTACAGCTTAATTCTGTATGAAATTATAAGATGCTTTTTCAAACTGCAGATACATCAAACAAAGACTGCTTGAAGAAATGAACTGTAATCTGTACTTGCTTTGTGCTCGAATTAGCCATAGTACCTTGAATGGTAACATTGCATAGTGAGAAGCTATATCAGACCGGTGATCATTAAGGCCACGTTGTTTTTTTTAGGAAGTTTTTTTTGTAAACTTGATATGCCAGCAGAAAATCATGGGCAAACAGCTGCTGTGAAATAATATTGAAAGAACTTGTGCTTTATTACGTCAGCTTACTAGGCAATACCTTGTAAGAAATGTATAAAAATAGTTTCACTTCCTGATTCTAGTTAGACAAACTCTGTATTAGCACATTTTTGTCTCCTTGCTGCAAGATTAAAGTGCCTTAACCTGAACCTGCCATGTGTTGATCATTTTGAAGTTATTTTTCCTTTGACAGATTGGTCCTTCGGACCGGAACTCTCACTTCACCTCAGGTCAGATGGGCCAGGTGGCATGAAACCATACGGAGAAGAGACCACATCGGTTCTTCTGCTTTGAAAGTCCTCTGACTGAATTGTCGTTCAAAAGAGGCCAGCCACTTTTCTAATCTGCGACTGGAGGACGAGTCGGTATACGAACCAGAGACGGTCAATCACGGAGGCTCAGGTAAGGTGAGATTTACCTTTTTTCTGTTTTAGATCAGGGACTTGATTGGAAATATCTGTCAGGAGATTTGTATTGTACAAGTCAGGGACAGAAAGATTGCAATCTTGTCACAGATCAGGGGAAACAGAATAGGTAAAACAGTTATTCTAGATAAACTGTGAAACAGAAAATTGTGGTACACGTGAGAATAAGAAGGGTTACGTAACATTTTTTATCAGAACAATATGGGTAATAAGTGCACAAAAAGTTCCCAAAACCCACCGCTGACCGAAGATGCAAAATATATGCAATCACAGCGTGCCGACAATGTTAGATACTATACAAAATGGGTTAATAAATATGAATTTAATGGCAAATTAGAAAAATCCTCGCTTATTAAACTTGTCAAACAGCTTAAAGCTGATACAAAAGGTCAGGTAAAAAAGCAACGTTAATTGGGGGGTTCCTCAGGCACACAGGTGGATTGAGGAAGCAAACCGTAGGGAGCAAAAAAGTAATAATTCAAAAGCTATGTTTCTAGATAAAGAAGACAATAATTTGGTAATAGCATCAGCCCCTCCACCCCCTCCGCTTCCTGCACCGGAATATGAAGTGAGTGGACAAGCTGGTCCACCTCCGCTATATCCAGCTGTTACCACA
Organism: Protopterus annectens; assembly: GCF_019279795.1. Classification (NCBI taxonomy): domain Eukaryota; kingdom Metazoa; phylum Chordata; order Ceratodontiformes; family Protopteridae; genus Protopterus; species Protopterus annectens. Next base: position 1,587,090,891 of record NC_056725.1, read on the forward strand.
AAGCCAAGACTGTATGTTAGAGATCCCATCGAGACCAGGTCTCAAATGCGTAACTTAAGAGGAGATACTGAGTTATATGAAATAAACAAAAATTCATGAGCTATGAGTGAAGAAGAGATATGTCCACTCATAGAAGTACCAAATCAGCAGGCAGGACAGGACTCGACTCTCCTAGTATATAGACCTTGGACACCGGAAGACATCCGGAAAGCCACAGAGGAAATTCCCCATCTAAAAGTTAATTTTAGAAAATTCTTGGAAGACTTACAGGGCATGAGGTTAAGTTATCATTTAAATGGAGAAGAAGTAGAAAAAGTAGTCAGACAGATCGTAGGTCCAGATTGGCACATGATCAGTGGCAACTGGAATCCCCGTGACGCAGAACACAAGCCACTTCCACATAGCAACGCGGAAATAGATAACAGAGTGAAAGGTCTAACAGACCGAATCTCTGAGAAATGGAAGCGTAGGGCAGACTGGACTTGCATTAATCAATGCATCCAACAGGAAGGTGAAACTCTTGACAGATATTATGCTAGATTATTAGAGTGTTTCAATAACCATTGTGGAATGCAGGTACCGGAAGACCAGACACATGATTCCCCATATGAGCAGCAATTAAAGAATGCATTTTTGAAAGGCAGTATTTTCCCTATAAGCAGCTTTATTACAAAGCACATGGTAGACCATCGTACAAATAGATTACAGTCACTACTTGAATATGCTAGGCATGCCGAAAGGCATTTTAACAGTAAAAAGAAAAAGAAAGCCCAAGTATTTGCTTTAGAAGACGGAGCAGAAGTTTATGTAGTACAGTCTGGAAAAAAGGGCAAGAAAAATGCCCAGGGAAACAAACAATCTGATAAACGATCAGAAGAGTTTGAAGAAAGAAAGAAAAGGGGTGAATGTTTTAAGTGCTGAAAAAAGGGACATTTAGCAAGGGATTGCAAGCAAAATAAGAAGGTAGCCTGACTATATGATAGTCAAGAATCACTAGAAGGGAGTAACCGAAGAAAAACAAATGCAAATGTGATAGAAGGAGTAGAGGATGTGATAGAAGAAATAGAGGAAGTACAAGGAATCACAGATGGTGAAGAAAGTGAAATTTTAGACTTGGCATTATTGAGCCTAGAGCTCTATTTAGCAGACACAAAACCGGAAGTTACACTTTTGGTAGAGGGGAGGGAAGTTAAATTCCTGTGTGACTCAGGGGCTTCACGAACCCTGAAACATCCTTCCAAACTACCAGAAAATTCAGAATCACTTGATTACATATTAGTGAAAGCAGCTAATGGACAGCTGTATCGGGAGCCACTCTCTCATAACATAACAATAACTGACCCTGTTTCAGGGATGACCCAGAAAAGCAAAATTGTTGTTTCTGCAAAATGCCCAGTGAACCTTTGGGCAGACATCTTATGAGATATTTGGCATAGCAGTAGTACCGACTATGCAGGGTATGGAAGCTTACAGTGACAAATGGATACTTTTTGTGGTGCACCGAGGGTGAAACATTTTATTGGTACAGCCAGGACTTAGTTATGACTGGTCAAGGGGCAGTAACTGAAGAACTGATGAATGTAGCCATCAGTAAGTCCCCCTCCCTTGACACTGATAAACAGCATTTGTTTCACTGTACTCTGTATTATTGTAGCACACCAGGACCTGATAAGAAATATGAGCAAGAACTGTTTAAAACCATGCAAACAGATTAGTATTACGTAATCTGTACTGGGACACAGAAGGAACAGTGTAGTTAGCTGTTCATTGCCCCAAGAATTCTTTGCACTCTATAAATCTAATCAATTACCACATGTTAGTTTAACTAAAGACAAGAATGTGAAATGGGCAGATCTTGGAGAAAAAGTCACAAAGTGGGAAAACAGACAGAGTTAGAATTGTCAGAACAGGGAATACAAAAGCAGAAGTTAAATTGGATAATGCAGACACACCCAGCTGTACACTTGCAGTCTAGCGAGGACAGCTGATTAGCACTATTACTAGAAGAGGAAGAAAAGCTTTATGGAGCATACTAGAAACTCTCTGGTCAACAGGAAATCAGATGTAGGACTAATTCGTACAGCAGGACCAAGGAAGTTACTATTACGCCAACATCAACCTTTAGGACCTCAAAAGAGACAATATCCCTTAAGGAAGGATGGTCAGGAATAGGGAATCAAACCTATAATAAGCAGCTTTACTTAAGGAAGGTGAGTCTTGATAGAATCTCCTGATTCACCATGTAATACACCACTTATTTTCCTGTTAGGAAAGCAAATGGAGAATGGCATATGGTCCAAGATTTACAAGCTGTAAATGACGTAGTAATACCTAGAGCACCTACTGTGCCAGATCCACACACCCTATTGAATGATTTGAAGCCTCAACAGAAGTGGTATTTTTCTGTGGTAGATATTAGCCAATGTGCTTTTTCGATACTGATACCCTGACAGCCAACATTGGTTTGCTTGCATTCATTTCAGGGGAAAAGAGTATACATACAACGCTGACTACCACAGGGTATTGTGAAAACCCAACAATATTTGCACAAGATGGCAGCAGCTTTGCAGTTATCCCACCAAAGAGGCAGCCAAATTTTTCTTTATGTAGACGACATCCTGCTGGCAGCCCCCACCCAGCAAGAATGTAGAGAAGATACCATATCATTACTACAATTTTTAGCCACTCAAGGACATTTATTTTACATTTGTTGACCGGGCTAGTCTAACTGGACATAAATATCCATTTTCAGTAGAGGCCCGGGGAGAAAAGCTCCAGTACAGGCAATAAACAATGATTTATTACATAAAGCATATGAGTAAAAAGAAAAATTTGGTCTAGAACTTTGGACAATTGAGATGAGGCCGTAAGTTAAAAATTTTGAAGTTTCCCCGACCAATTAAGGGAACTTGGATCGTATACCTACAAAATACTTTGGAATTATGAGAAATCCGGGGAAAAAGGGAACCCTTCCAGTATATAAGGGACATATTTTTTAAAAAGGGGAATTCCCATCTAAATTTTTTTAAAAAAAAAGGGGAAGAAAAAGGGTTAATTTTAAATGGAAGAAAAAGTAAGGGAAACGTTTTTTAAAATTGAAAGAAGTGAGAAAAAACTTTAAAGAAGAAAGATAACAATGAAAGGTCAGCCATTCGTGAAAGGAACTGGGCAGAACGAAAATCAATGCATAAAGGAAGGTGAATTTACAGATATAAATTTTAGTGTTTAATACCTTTGGGATAGGATTTAAACCACGATCCCCAGATGAAAATTAAGTTTTTTTAAGCAGTTTTTCCTTAAGATTTTACAAAACCCCTTTCTAAAGATTAAGTATTTAAAGCGGGATCCAAGGCAGTTTATACAAAAGATAGAATTTTTTAAAGAGTGAGATTATTGATAGCTGAAGCGAAGGGAAATTCAAAAAAAAAGTAAGATTGATTTAAAAGAAGAAAGTGTAAGTTTTGAAGGGAAGAAAATTGCCAGGGAGAAAAAATAAAAAGAGGTTTAGAAGTAAGAAACTAAATGTTTAAATGAAAAGGAATTGATAGAGGGAGGAGAGGATGTGATAGAAGAAACAGAGGAAGTACAAGGAATCACAGATGGTGAAGAAAGTGAAATTTTAGACTTGGCATTATTGAGCCTAGAGCTCTATTTAGCAGACACAAAACCGGAAGTTACACTTTTGGTAGAGGGAGGAAGTTAAATTCCTGTGTGACTCAGGGGCTTCACGAACCCTGAAACATCCTTCCAAACTACCAGAAAATTCAGAATCACTTGATTACATATTAGTGAAAGCAGCTAATGGACAGCTGTATCGGGAGCCACTCTCCCATAACATAGCAATAACTGACCCTGTTTCAGGGATGACCCAGAAAAGCAAAATTGTTGTTTCTGCAAAATGCCCAGTGAACCTTTTGGGCAGAGACCTTATGCAGATATTTGGCATAGCAGTAGTTCCAACTATGCAGGGTATGGAAGCACAGTGACAAATGGATACTTTTGTGGTGCGACCGGAGGGTGAAACATTTTATTGGTACAGCCAGGACTTAGTTATGACTGGTCAAGGGGCAGTAACTGAAGAACTGATGAATGTAGCCATCAGTAAGTCCCCCTCCCTTGACACTGATAAACAGCATTTGTTGCACTGTACTCTGTATTATTGTAGCACACCAGGACCTGATAAGAAATATGAGCAAGAACTGTTTAAAACCATGCAAACAGATTAGTATTACGTAATCTGTACTGGGACACAGAAGGGAACAGTGTAGTTAGCTGTTCATTGCCCCAAGAATTCTTTGCACTCTATAAATCTAATCAATTACCACATGTTAGTTTAACTAAAGACAAGAATGTGAAATGGGCAGATCTTGGAGAAAAAGTCACAAAGTGGGAAAAACAGACAGAGTTAGAATTGTCAGAACAGGGAATACAAAAGCAGAAGTTAAATTGGATAATGCAGACACACCCAGCTGTACACTTGCAGTCTAGCGAGGACAGCTGATTAGCACTATTACTAGAAGAGGAAGAAAAAGCTTTATGGAGCATACTAGAAACTCCCTGGTCAACAGGGAAATCAGATGTAGGACTAATTCGTACAGCAGGACCAGTTACTATTACGCCAACATCAGCCTTTAGACCTCAAAAGAGACAATATCCCTTAAGGAAGGATGCAGGAATAGGAATCAAACCTATAATAGCAGCTTTACTTAAGGAAGGAGTCTTGATAGAATCTCCTGATTCACCATGTAATACACCCTTATTTCCTGTTAGGAAAGCAAATGGAGAATGGCATATGGTCCAAGATTTACAAGCTGTAAATGACGTAGTAATACCTAGAGCACCTACTGTGCCAGATCCACACACCCTATTGAATGATTTGAAGCCTCAACAGAAGTATTTTTCTGTGGTAGATATTAGCAATGTGCTTTTTCGATACTGATACACCCTGACAGCCAACATTGGTTTGCATTCACATTTCAGGGGAAAAGGTATACATACACGCGACTACCACAGGGGTATTGTGAAAGCCCAACAATATTTGCACAAGAGATGGCAAGCAGCTTTGCAGGATTTATCCCACCAAGAGGCAGCCAAATTTTACTTTATGTAGACGACATCCTGCTGGCAGCCCCCCCCCCCCCCAGCAAGAATGTAGAGAAGATACCATAGCATTACTACAATTTGTAGCCACTCAAGGACATAAAGTAAACAAAAACAAATTGCAACTTTGGAGAAAGCAGGTTAAATACTTGGGATATATAATATCCAAAGAAGGCAGAACATTAGATGAAGATAGGAAAATAGCAATTTTACAAGCACCCAAACTGACTACCAAGAAGGAAATTATGTCCTTCCTGGGCACAACTAATTTCTGTCGGGAGTTGGATTCCAAACTATGCCTTGGAGTCTGCTCCACTGACCAGCTTGATATACAAGAAGCCTATGGCAGCACAACATTTATTACAATGGACACCAGAAGCAGAATCAGCTTTCTGCAAACTGAAACAACTGATAGCATCCTCATTAGTTTTAGGATTACCAAACTATCATAAACGTTTTTTCCAAACTGTAGATTGTAAACAAGGTTACGTGACATCAGTATTAACACAGCAGCATGGGGATAAGCAACGCCCCATAGCTTATTATTCATCACAGCTGGACCCAGTGGCATGATCCCTGCCCCACTGTGTACAAGCAGTAGTTGCAGCTGCAATGGCAGTACAGGCTTCAGCCTCAGTAGTGCTGTTTCACCCTCTCACATTGAGAGTGCCTCATGCAGTCCCAATTATTTTACTGCAAGAAAAAGTAGCATATCTTTCTCCTGCTAGACATCTTTCCTGTATGACTATACTCTTGAGCCAACCTCATATGACAATTGAACAATGTACAACTTTAAACCCGTCTACCTTGCTCCCGACCCCTGTGGATGGCACACCACACAACTGCCTGCAGGAGATTGAGCAGAAGACTCTGCCTAGAAAAGATCTAACGGATGTTCCCTTGGATGATGCCGAGGTGACATATTACATGGACAGCTCATGCAGGAGGGGTCCTACAGGACAGAACCTAGTGGGGTCTGCAGTAGTTTCTGATACTGAGATTTTAGAAGTGAAGTCTTTACCACACAACTTATCTGTGCAAGCAGCAGAATTGATTGCCTTGACAAGGGCATGTACCTTGGCAAAGGGTAAATGTGTGAACATCTTTACTGACAGCCAGTACGCTTTTTCTACTGTACATGTTTTTGCGCAACAGTGGAAAAATAGAGGAATGATAACATCTACTGGTAAACCGATTAATCATGCGCAATTTATTTTAGATTTGTTAGAATCTATTCAGTTACCTCAGAAAGTAGCTATTTGTAAATGTGTAGCTCATACCAAGCAACAGGATAGGATTTCAAAAGGTAATGCGAGAGCTGATACAGCTGCAAAGCAGGCAGCTTCAGCTTCAGAAGTATTTCTTTTTACAACCTTCTGAGATTTTAGATTTAGAAATGTTGAAAACAATGCAGACACTTACTATGAAAATAGAAAAACAGAAATGGATAAAAAGAGGAGCAATTCTTGAGAAAGGGCTGTACATCTCCAAAGAAGGAAAACCGATTTTGCCGTCTAACTTGTTTAGATATGCAGCTTTGTTGAGCCATGGGCAGTGCCATGTCTCAACAGGGGGGATGGTACAGTTAGTAAACTGAGTGTTCACTGCATATGGATTTACAAACTACACAAAAAAGTTTTGTGTAGCATGCCATGTTTGTAACAGGCATCATGCACAAGGGGCATTGAAGCCTAAGCAAGGTAGTTTTCCAACACCACCGTACCCATTCCATACTATCTGTATGGATTTTATAGAACTAAACAAATGTGAAAATAAGAAATATTGTCTTGTCATTATAGATATGTTTTCCAAATGGGTGGAAGCTTTTCCGACCAAAAATCCAGATGCAGCTACTGTTGCAAAAGTCCTTGTTAAAGAAATTATTCCTAGATTTGGCATACTGGAAAAGATCTACAGTGACAATGGCACACACTTTGCAAATCAAACCATACAACAGTTGAGTCGATATTTCAGAATTTCCTTAAAGAACCATTGTGCATACCACCCCCAATCCGCAGGATTAGTAGAGAGGCATAATGGGGTTTTGAAAAACAAACTTAGGAAATTGATTAGTGAGACACAAAAGAACTGGGTGCACTGCCTGCCTCTGGCACTGTTGAGCATGAGAACTGTTCCAAATGCAAAGGGGTTAACTCCTTTTGAAATACTGTTTGGGAGGGCATATTATATACCTCAGTGGAAACCTCTCATGCCTGCAGACCAGGAGGCTGACAGTTCACTTGAAGAGTATATGAGATGACTTTTAAGTAATAAACAACTTTTGCAGTTAAATTCTGTTTCAGATAAAGAACAAACCAGACCATCGGAAGCAGCAGTAGTCCCAGGCACGTGGGTCTGGGTGAAGGTTATCAAGAAAAGGAACTGGACCACACCAAAGTGGGAAGGGCCATACCAACTGCTACTGTCAACACCCACTGCAGTCAAGATCGCAGAGCGAGCATCCTGGATTCATCTGACACACTGCAAATTGGTTAAAAACTTTGAACTGGACAAAAAAATTTGTTACTGTTACACAAGAACAAAATGACCAGATACGGAGCAAGTAGAAATGCTGAACAACCTCAGAAGTATTGCATGATCATTCTGTTGGCCATACTGATAACATTAATCTTTATGATGTGGCCCTTCCTTTATCCAGCCACATGAGCTGAACTGAATAAACGTGAATCATTCATAGACTGGCATCCGAACTTTAACACTTACCAAGCAATTAAATATGTGTATGCTGAAACTTTTAATGTTTCGAATTGCTGGATCTGCACAGCTATACCAACGGCATACAGGGGATTATTAATGACTGCTGTCCCCCTAGGGGTCAATGAGACCTGGGAAAATTTGCTTTTTGATGCTACAACTGTAAAATCACAAGACAAAATACCATTGTACCTGCCTGTTACACAAAAGGGTATTGTATGTTTTTACAAAAATGATACTGTTCAGGTAGGTTGGAGTAATTGTAATGTGACTGGTCCTTACAAATTTTATACCAAAGCCAATAATGCAGGTTATATTTGTGATGCAAACTATGACTCATATCTTGAGTTGATCCATAAGACTATTGATGAGATACAACGTAATCCTGTTCTTTTAAAACAACTATCTATTATTGATAAGAAAATGTTTCATGCAGGGCAAGTGTATATTAATACTAAAGTAGAGAACTGTTATTTTGTTTGTGGGAAAAAGGCATACAAATGGTTACCTGAGAACTGGTCCGGCAGTTGTTTTTTGGGTTACCTGGTTCCGGCCATACGACAGACTGCAGTTTTGCCTCAGGGGAGAATTCAAAATGTCAGAGAGGTCACCAAGAAAACCGGAAATCCAATCAGAAGGCCTGAAAATCTAGTGGGATGAATTGAAGCAGGCTGGAGAAACCATAATTCCATTGAAAACAAAGATAAACTGACACACATGGACTTGAGTGACACTATTATATCATGGGCAGGTATAGCCCCTGCATATGGCGCAGTGAAATCGATTTGGGAGCTGAGAAAACTTCCAAACTTCTTGAAGTAATGAGTAATGCAACTTTTTCTGCTCTCGAGTTAATGACTGATGAACCGAATGCTATGAGAACTGTGGTGCTTCAAAACCGCATGGCTCTTGACTTCACCCTAGCGGCGAAACGTGGTACGTGTGCTTTAATAAAAGAGGAGTGCTGTTCATATATTCCTGACAACCAGTGTGAGATAAACGACCATCTTGAGGTGATTCAGCAAGTGTCAGCCATGACCAAACCAGGCCAAAACCCACTGACGGACTTTTTCCAGAATTTGTTTGGGTGGGTGGGGTAGCATCCTAATGAACGTCCTGATTGCCATTTGTGTGGGATTACTCCTATTAGGAGTGTGTGTTTGTTGTGGTATTCCCTGCATGAAAAGATTGATCAAAGATTTTATAGACATGTCAGTTTCTGAGACTTTATATCAAAGTACTGAAATTGAAAAACTGCTGAAAAATGAAACACTTTCGTAAGTTTAAACTGAATGACGCTCTTAACTGCAAATTCAAAAGCAGCCTAGAGACTGGTTGCTAAGACTAAGGGACAGAGAATGTAGTCAGGGCAAAGAAAAGGGAAAAAAAAACACAAGGAAAAAGCAAAGAGTCAAGGAGAGCACAAAAAATACAAACAGTGAGGAGGGTAGACGGAGACACTACAATGTTCCCAGGGGGGAAGAGAAGAGCATAGGAGGAGGGAGAAGGTGAAAGGCAAGTACTAAGGACACAGATAGATTAAGGGCTGGATTGAAGAAGGTAAGGGTCTATAAAATGAAGAGGCAGTCTAAGGGATAGAGTAGCAAAATGAAACAGGGAGGGGGGGGTTGCTGCTGGCAGAGACTGGCAGTAGTCTAGTAAAAGTAACAAGAGTAGAAAATAAAATATAGCATACGTAATACTCTTTGAATAAAAGTCAAAAAACACTGTAACATACAGTGATGATTACTGTGGTTTTGTCCAGGGTGGTTTAGGTAACCCAGGGGGGAACCAAGGCAGGATTTGGCGGGTGGATATAGTAGTTCTTAGGAGTCCACAAACGAGCACTTCCAGGAGTTAAGAGAGTGGAGAAAAATACCTTATACCAGCTGGTAGAGAAACGATATGTAAAAAAGACAAAAATGAGCAGCATATAATAACTTTGAACTATGACAAGCAAATCACTCTTTACATGGAGTAACAAAATATGTACATTTACTAGGCAAATAAACAAGGTACAACTAATTGTCAGCTTAGTGTCAAGAGTAAAGTAACACTTTCATAAAGTAACACTTTCATAAAGTAAACAAAAACAAATTGCAACTTTGGAGAAAGCAGGTTAAATACTTGGGATATATAATATCCAAAGAAGGCAGAACATTAGATGAAGATAGGAAAATAGCAATTTTACAAGCACCCAAACCGACTACCAAGAAGGAAATGATGTCCTTCCTGGGCACGACTAATTTCTGTTGGAGTGGGATTCCAAACTATGCCTTGGAGTCTGCTCCACTGACCAGCTTGATATACAATAAGCCTATGGCAGCACAAGATTTATTACAATGGACACCAGAATCAGAATCAGCTTTCTGCAAACTGAAACAACTGATAGCATCCTCATAAGTTTTAGGATTACCAAACTATCATAAACATTTTTTCCAAACTGTAGATTGTAAACAAGGTTACATGACATCAGTATTAACACAGCAGCATGGGGATAAGCAATGCCCCATAGCTTATTATTCAACACAGCTGGACCCAGTGGCATGATCCCTGCCCCACTGTGTACAAGCAGTAGTTGCAGCTGCAATGGGCAGTACAGGCTTCAGCCTCAGTAGTGTTGTTTCAGCCTCTCACATTGAGAGTGCCTCATGCAGTTGCAATTATTTTACTGCAAGAAAAAGTAGCATATCTTTCTCCTGCTAGACATCTTTCCTGTATGACTATACTCTTGAGACAACCTCATATGACAATTGAACGATGTACAACTTTAAACCCGTCTACCTTGCTCCCGACCCTGCGGATGGCACACCACACAGCTGCCTGCAGGAGATTGAGCAGAAGACACTGCCTAGAAAAGATCTAACGGATGTTCCCTTGGATGATGCCGAGGTGACATATTACATGGACGGCTCATGCAGGAGGGGTCCTACAGGACAGAACCTAGTGGGGTATGCAGTAGTTTCTAATACTGAGATTTTAGAAGTGAAGTCTTTACCACATAACTTATTTGTGCAAGCAGCAGAATTGATTGCTTTGACAAGGGCATGTACCTTGGCAAAGGGTAAATGTGTGAACATTTTTACTGACAGCCAGTACGCTTTTTCTACTGTACACATTTTTGCACAACAATGGAAAAATAGAGGAATGATAACATCTACTGGTAAACCGATTAATCATGCACAATTTATTTTAGATTTATTAGAATCTATTCAGTTACCTCCGAAAGTAGCTATTTGTAAATGTGTAGCTCATACCAAGCAACAGGATAGGATTTCAAAAGGTAATGCGAGAGCTGATACAGCTGCAAAGCAGGCAGCTTCAGCTTCAGAAGTATTTCTTTTGCGTGAGAAATTACAACCTTCTGAGATTTTAGATTTAGAAATGTTGAAAACAATGCAGACACTTACTATGAAAATAGAAAAACAGAAATGGATAAAACAAGGAGCAATTCTTGAGAAAGGGCTATACATCTCCAAAGAAGGAAAAACGATTTTGCCGTCTAACTTGTTTAGATATGCAGCTTTGTTGAGCCATGGGCAGTGCCATGTCTCAACAGGGGGGATGGTACAGTTAGTAAACTGAGTGTTCACTGCATATGGATTTACAAACTACACAAAAAGGTTTTGTGCAGCATGCCATGTTTGTAACAGGCATCATGCACAAGGCATTGAAGCCTAAGCAAGGTAGTTTTCCAACACCACCGTACCCATTTCATACTATCTGTATGGATTTCATAGAACTAAACAAATGTGAAAATAAGAAATATTGTCTTGTCATTATAGATATGTTTTCCAAATGGGTGGAAGCTTTTCCGACCAAAAATCCAGATGCAGCTACTGTTGCGAAAGTCCTTGTTAAAGAAATCATTCCTAGATTTGGCATACTGGAAAAGATCTACAGTGACAATGGCACACACTTTGTAAATCAAACCATACAACAGTTGAGTCGATATTTCGGAATTTCCTTAAAGAACCATTGTGCATACCACCCCCAATCTGCAGGATTAGTAGAGAGGCATAATGGGGTTTTGAAAAACAAACTTAGGAAATTGATTAGTGAGACACAGAAGAACTGGGTGCACTGCCTGCCTCTGGAATTGTTGAGCATGAGAACTGTTCCAAATGCAAAGGGGTTAACTCCTTTTGAAATACTGTTTGGGAGGGCATATTATATACCTCAGTGGAAACATCTCATGCCTGCAGACCAGGAGGCTGACAGTTCACTTGCAGAGTATATGATATGACTTTTAAGTAATAAATAACTTTTGCAGTTAAATTCTGTTTCAGATAAAGAACAAACCAGACCATTGGAAGCAGCAGTAGTCCCAGGCACGTGGGTCTGGGTGAAGGTTATCAAGAAAAGGAACTGGACCACACCGAAGTGGGAAGGGCCATACCAAGTGCTACTGTCAACACCCACTGCAGTCAAGATCGCAGAGCGAGCATCCTGGATTCATATGACACACTGTAAATTGGTTAAAAATTTTGAACTGGACAAAAAACTTGTTACTGTTACACAAGAACAAAATGACCAGATACAGAGCAAATAGAAATGCTGAACAACCTCAGAAGTATTGCATGATCATTCTGTTGGCCATACTGATAACATTAATCTTTTTGTTGTGGCCTTTCCTTTTTCCAGCCACATGAGCTGAACTGAATAAACGTGAATCATTCATAGACTGGCATCCGAACTTTAACACTTACCAAGCAATTAAATATGTGTATGCTGAAACTTTTAATGTTTCGAATTGCTGGATCTGCACAGCTATACCAACGGCATACAGGGGATTATTAATGACTGCTGTCCCCCTAGGGGTCAATGAGACCTGGGAAAATTAGCTTTTTGATGCTACAACTGTAAAATCACAAGACAAAATAGCATTGTACCTGCCTGTTACACAAAATGGAATTGTATGTTTTTACAAAAATGATACTGTTCAGGTAGGTTGGAGTAATTATAATGTGACTGGTCCTTACAAATGTTATACCAAAGCCAATAATGCAGGTTATATTTGTGATGCAAACTATGACTCGTATCTTGAGTCGATCCATAAGACTATTGATGAGATACAACGTAATCCTGTTCTTTTAAAACAACTATCTATTATTGATAAGAAAATGTTTCATGCAGGGCAAGTGTATATTAATACTAAAGTAGAGAACTGTTATTTTGTTTGTGGGAAAAAGGCATACAAATGGTTACCTGAGAACTGGTCCGGCAGTTGTTTTTTGGGTTACCTGGTTCCGGCCATATGACAGACTGCAGTTTTGCCTCAGGGGAGAATTCAAAATGTCAGAGAGGTCACCAAGAAAACCGGAAATCCAATCAGAAGGCCTGAAAATCCAGTGGGACGAATCGAAGCAGGCTGGAGAAACCATAATTCCATGAAAAACAAAGATAAACTGACACACATGGACTTGAGTGACACTATTATATCATGGGCAGGTATAGCCCCTGCATATGGCGCAGTGAAATCGATTTGGAAGCTGAGAAAACTGTCCAAACTTCTTGAAGTAATGAGTAATGCAACTTTTTCTGCTCTTGAGTTAATGACTGATGAACTGAATGCTATGAGAACTGTGGTGCTTCAAAACCGCATGGCTCTTGACTTCACCCTAGCGGCGAAAGGTGGTACGTGTGCTTTAATAAAAGAGGAGTGCTGTTTGTATATTCCTGACAACCAGCATGAGATAAACGACCAGCTTGAGGTGATTCAGCAAGTATCGGCCATGACCAAACCAGGCCCAAACCCACTGACGGACTTTTTCCAGAATTTATTTGGGGGGGGTGGGGTAGCATCCTAATGAACGTCCTGATTGCCATTTGTGTGGGATTACTCCTATTAGGAGTGTGTGTTTGTTGTGGTATTCCCTGCATGAAAAGATTGATCAAAGATTTTATAGACATGTCAGTTTCTGAGACTTTATATCAAAGTACTGAAATTGAAGAACTGCTGAAAAATGAAACACTTTCATAAGTTTAAACTGAATGACTCTCTTAACTGCAAATTCTGAACAGAAAGAGGTTAGGAGAAGAAGCAATTGTTTATGCTTTTGAAAATAGAATAAAAAGTATTAACAGGGGGGAAATGTTAGAAAAATATGTATTAATGTATATGTTTAGTGCTTATTAGAAGCTAAAAGGGTTAACACATTTCATTCTATTTTATGTACAGCTTAATTCTATATGAAATTATAAGATGCTTTTACAAACTGCAGTATGCTTTCTGAAATTGCAAGATGCTCTCTGACCTAGAATTTGCTAGCACAGCAAAATTCATGTTTATGCCTTTTGGAAATGTACTGAGAAGCAGTTGATTATATGCTAGGTCAGGAAAATGAATGAATAGTGAATGAATAGAACAATACTGTTTTCTATAATGTGATTGAATATGAACAATCAGCCTTGTTCTTGTTATGAGAACATCCACAGCTGCAGAAAAGAAGAGATACATCAAGCAAAGACTGCTTGAAGAAATGAACTGTAATCTGTACTTGCTTTGTGCTCGAATTAGCCATAGTACCTTGAATGGTAACAGTGCATAGTGAGAAGCTGTATCAGACCGGTGGTCATCAAGGGCACGTTGTTTTTCTTAGGAAGTTTTTTTGTAAACTTGATATGCCAGCAGAAAATCATGGACCAACAGCTGCTGTGAAATAATATTGAAAGAACTTGTGATTTATTACGTCAGCTTAGTAGGCAATACCTTGTAAGAAATGTATAAAAATAGTTTCACTTCCTGATTCTAGTTAGACAAACTCTGTATTAGCACGTTTTTATCTCCTTGTTGCAAGATTAAAGTGCCTTAACCTGAACCTGCCGTGTGTTGATCATTTTGAAGTTATTTTTCCTTTGACACACACACACACACACACACACACACACACACACACACACACACACACACACACACACACACACACACACGCACACACACACCTGTTAAAGGGTGGCACAGATTTCCTACTCTACCAACTTTGCCCAGACTATAAGGTAGATTCACTGTTACCAGTCAGTTACTATAAGGCTCCTAAAAGGTTACACAATTATACTGAGTGAAGTTAATATTAATACAAATGATAGTGTTTGGCCAATGCCGTCAGCCTTCCAGAAGTGGCCACAGTGTTAACAATAGATATTAGTACTCTCAAAGGTTAAAATATTTTCTAAAGGACCAGCCACAATGAAAAGTTTAAATATATTTAATAATAAATAACAAAAGAGCACGAAAATACAAAATATCTATTTACAGTAAACACCAGAGTTTCAAACATAGGAAAATATTAAAATAGCACAGATGAACAGATTCACACAGATACAATAAAAACAGTATGTAACTAATCTCACTATATTTTCCTGATTTATCTAAAGAGTTACTATTCCCTGGTTCATTTACTAGAGCAAGGCAAGATAAAGTAGGTGAGGGATCCTTCTATGTCACATTCCAAGACACAGACTGCCTCTGAGGCTTCAGTCTCCTCTAATATTAAAACATTATTTCTGTACAGAATGACATCACATACATCTTGTCATCTGACTTCTGGTTCCCATGTAACCCTCCATTATTTGAAGCTGTCAGAATTTATCATATAGGTGTCAATAATACACACACATGGAGCCTTGCTGTGATCTGCTGCAGCTCCTGGAAGTCATAAAACAATTTCAAAACTCCACCCTTTCAGAGTAGCAACTAGTTCACTCCAGTGACAATGTAGGAAGCTTCCTAGTATGGCTTATTTGTCTCTGGCTGCATTCAAAACTGTAAGATGACATCTTTATGGCCTAGGCCCAATAGTTTGATTTTCTTGCTATTTTTCAAAGTCATGTGGATTGAGATTAACCTCTTCTCTTCCAGTACCCCCTGTTGCAATATATACATTTAAACAGGTACAATAATGCTTATACATTTCTTTTCAGCCCAGCAGGGCACACTGTTGATAATTCTTTAACACAAGCAGCTTTAACAAATACATTTTCAACACAAGCATCTGTACAAATTAAAACAGAAAAAATGTGGACCACTCAGTAAAGGTTGGGTAAACAGCAGCAGCCAAATCAGAAAACAAAAAAAATACTCCTTTCAAACATGGTTGTGTGTATAGAAACAACAAATAGCTTATTGAGACAAAAAGGGTTGTCTCTTTCCCAGAGTAACCTCTGCTTCATCAGACCATAACTGCATACATTTTCCAAACATTATTTAAAATTTTAGATAAACCAATCATAACAGATGCATGTTATTATAATCACACACTCAAAAGACACAAACCTAATAACTCAAAACACAACAGTTGAATAAGTGCTAATCAAAACCATAAAATATATAACAGAACCTAATAGTATAAAAAGATAATGATAGAATCTCAGCATTATTGTTGTGACCGAAAACATAACGAACTGCCTAGCTACGTGAGCTTTACACTTTTGTGTCATACTTCTGTTGTTAGTTTTATGAGTTCTATATTTTTATAGTTTGTGTTGTGAAGATATTATTTATAGAGCTGCTTGATTGAATTTTTGCAGCATTACGTCTGGGTTTGTTAGGCAGTTTATTATGTTTATGTTTTTTAAATACCATTTGGAAAATGTATTTAGTTATGGTCTGATGAAGCAGAGGTTACTCTGCAAAAGCGCTAACCCTTTTTGTCTCAATAAAGCTATTTTTGTTTATATATACATGGTTGTGTTTGGAAAGAGTATTATTTTCTTGTTATCTGTACAAATCATTTTGATATACAAATGACATATAATTCTTTATAAAATTCCAGCTAGCTATGCTGGCATATTTGACACATCCACTGCTCTACTCTTCCTGGCATAACTGGCAGTACCTCCTATCATCACAGGGTATATGGGCAGATCCAGCTTTGAAGTTTTTCCTAATCATAATAACCAATTGGTTAATGATAGTTAAAAAAAACTATAGGTTGTATAAAAAGATTTATGTGGTGAGAGAGGACATGCAGGTGGTTGGTGTGACAGAGCAAGATGCAGAGGACAGGAAAAAATGGAAACAGTTGATCTGCTGTGGCGACCCTTAACAGGAGCAGCCGAAAGAAGAAGAAGATAAAGTCTAGGAAATCAGAAATGACAAAGTCATTGTTAATTACATTAGATCCCAAACTTGAGTAAGAAATAATAATATGAAAACCTTATAACAAAACAATCATGAGTAAACTGGAAAGAGTACAGTGAAAATATACCAAGGGCATCCATGGATGTGAAAATTTAAGTTATTATGAAAGATTTAAATATATGAAGATGTACAGTGTCTCTTACAGATACTTAAGAGGAGATTTTATTCAGTTATATAGGGCATTTAGAGACAACTATCTCTGGGAATGTTTGGGTTTATCTAAAAATAGTAGAGAATCATCAGACAACCTACGCAGAAGATTCTATAGGAATGAGAAGGGTATAATTGGTTCATTGAGAGAGCAGCTGATGCATGGAACAGACTACCAAACTACATTAAAGCAAGCACTGGTTTATATATTTTAAGAACAGCATGGACACTTACTGTGGGAACAACTGTTTTGGTATATTGGTAGGCTAGAAGGCCATTATTGCCCATGCTTGAAATGTTTTTATGTATGTATGTGTGTATGTATGCTTGTATCAACATCCATTGTACTCAAACTGACTACCTCTGAACACCACTGTTATGCAAAGGTTGCAAGTGTAAGATGCAGAAAATATATATTTTGTAGTTAGTAGTCAAACACTGTAATAATGTAGAATGTGAGAAATACAGCTACAAAATGGTATGCTTTACATCTGTAAGCACAGTGTCTTCTTGGCTCACCCCTCATAGGAAATACTCTTTAAAAGGTTCTTTAAAGTTCTTTTCTCATTTGTTAATAAATTAGGGAAAATCCTCTAAATTAGAATACACATTGAGGTTAGCTGAAACTATTCTGCAATTATTAACAGTGGACATAATTTCTCTAGAGTCCACTGAAAATTAGATGAATAGCAAAGTCACAATTAACTAATCTCTTCACCTTCAGCTGCAGTATTATTCCCTCCCAGTTAATGAAAAGCATTAATACTGCTATTAATACACTTAGCCACAACAATTGTAATTCAATAAATTTTACAAAAGTGTTTGGTGGTCGACTGAACAATATTTGATGAATACTACTATTATTTGATATACAGTAATTGGTTCGTGGGACTGCCTTTAATGGATCCTGTTAACGGAGAGCTACATGTGTTACTAGTTTTTTGTGATTATTGTACCAAGTCCATGTATTCAACAAGAGATCACATCTTGCTATAAATGAAGTCTTCACTTTTCAGCAGGACATTACTAAGCCACTTGATATCTTTTGTATGAGGAATTACTGTATACAAACACTTGACATCATAAGAGAAGCTTGCACAACTAGTCAACTTATCTGAAGACATTGAAACTAAATTACTGTAAATCATTTTAATATTTTAAAAATAGTTGTACATAAAAAAATAAGAAATTTTTTTTTTTTAGGAAGAATACTTCTTTACAAGGGTCTGCACTCAATGTGCCTTTCCCTAGCACGTATCAAATATGCTGATTGTAATGTCATGTTTTCTTTGAGATAGGGATTACTTGATTTTCCAACAAAGCCAGGTATTCCCCTTTCTCCAAAGTAATCTAATGTTCAAAGTAGTATATTCAGCAATTTGAGCTGAGGGGGACAGATCCATGAAAAATATTAAATCTGAGTTTTACCAAATGGTAAACATGTATTTGGTAAACATGTTTTACCAAATGGTAAACATCAGCTTAAATGTAAACCCATACGTCACAAGATGGGTTGCAAACTGGCTAAGTGACAGAACTCACAGGGTCAGAGTTGCTGGCGCCATGTCAGACTCAAAGCCTGTCACAAGTGGTGTCCCACAGGGCTCAGTCCTGGGCCCACTCTTGTTCGGCATCCACTTTTCAGAAGTACAAGCAAACACAGGAGGGTTATGGCTGACAAAGTTTGCAGATGACTGCAAACTGGGCGCCATAGTCGAGAACACATCTGACACAGATATCCTTCAGAAGGGTCTCATAGAGACGGATAACTGGTGCCAGAGCCATGGCCTAAAGTTAAACGCCAAAAAATGCATAGTCATACCCTTCGGGAAAAACAAGGTTACCCCAGCTACCATATAGGTGGCAACCCACTAAGCACAGAAGAGGTTATCAGGGATCTGGGGACCCAGGTTGACAGTAACCTTTCGTTTGACACTCATGTTGCCAAAGTAGTTAGGAAGACCTTCTACATTGCCCACCTGATCATGAAGGGATTTACATCTAGATCAAGGGAGGTCATCGTCCCCCTGTACTCATCACTCATCAGACCAATGATTGAGTACAATGCCCCATTCAGAATGTATCTGACCCGACACCTGCAGCAACTGGAAAGGCCCCAAAAGTTCCTCACCAAAAGGATAAAGGGTCTCAAAAATATGTCTTATGCTGCCCGACTGAAGGAACTCCAGCTCTATTCAGTCGCTTACCGTCTGCTCAGAGGTGACCTGTGCCTGACATACAAGGCCATGTCCAACCCGGAATTGATGAACATGCTTCACCTCAAAAAATCTAGATCCCTCAGAACTACAAGGGTGGGAGACTTAAACCTTGACACGGTTATTAACAGGATGTGCTAGAGGGACAGATTCATCACCCAGAGACTCCCTATGCTGTGGAACAAAATCTCGGTACATGTGAGGCAGAGCACCTCGCTGGCCTTGTTCAAGAGAAATCTTGACCAATGGATGGGAGATCGCAGATATACCCCAGGGATTACCTCAGTGTCACTGCTTGACAGAGGCACAGCAAAGAAATGGGCATAGTATCCTTCAAACTAAAGGGGTGGCGAAAGTCACAAAACTCTGCGCTAGGCTTATAAATGCCCTTGGGCAGATAGCCTAGTATGAACCTATGAACCTATGAACCTATGTTTAGCAGCCTGCTCCATAAAGAGAGACACAAGTTTGTTGTCGGACATTTGCTATTTGCAGTCTCAACAGCACTGTGCACATCCTTTCCCTGTCCTTCATGTCGCTGTACAGATAGTGGACATTTTCTTACAAGCTACAAAATCCACTCATCATCTCCTGAGTGTTGTGGGTTGTAGGTGTATGGGCCGGGATTATTGACCTGAACAGCTGCTATTTAATTCTGAGTGACAAGTCTAGGAGTCATGGCAGTAGAACACCCCTCCCACTCACATTTATTTAGTATGGTGGGCAAACTCACCTCTGTGGCAATGTACATGTCAGATGTTGTGTGAGCTGTGGACACATAAGGAGTCCATAGAGGAATCACAGTCTGTGATGTACTGATGGAGCTGTTTGCTCATTCTGCAACTCTACAAGACATTCTGCATGGTGAGTGTGAGTGACTTCAACTCTTCTAGTGCTGCAGCCAGGGTGACTGTGCCACCAGACCATGCCAACATCATCATTCACATATGCCTTACTGACATCAGCATTATCTTGTTCTGTTGTGCTCTTCCGTTGTACCCTGTACCAGTAGAACTTGTGAAAACAGAAACACTAAGATGCCCTTGTCAGCTCAGACATGTATGTCCCACAAGTGGGCAAGCGACTACAAAAATTCTTCAACCTCGTTGAACCACTTCTGTGTCAGTGGTCTATGCCATGTGGTAGACCTTTCTGCCACAATCTTCCATGCCTTTTCCTTTGCATGCAGAATAATATCACTAACCCTTTGTCGCAACTGCTGTAGAAACCTATTATCCTGCACCAGTCATTACCACCCACTACATTCATATCCTGCACCAGTGTCAGCAAAATCTGGTCACATTTATGATGGCATGTGGTACCTTTGTCCAGGAGATGCCTACCATGTGCAGAGCACTTAATTCTCCTCACCAATGAAATTTTCAAGGCACTGCTTCCCTCGGGTGCCCATTTCAGTACCTATAAACATATGAGCAGAACATGTTAGTCAATGGGTGCATATGGCATGCTATGTGATGCAAATAACTATGACAACAGCCTTCTTTCTTTATGTACCTGGATATCAGCTGCAGTCATTGCAATGTGTAGCCCCCTCCAGAGTTCTGTATTGTAGCAATGCTTCTTCCTATGACTGTGAAACATCACATGACCTTATAACATTTCCTTCCTTAGGTTTCTTATGTTCATTGTTTGAATCCTCCCCCAGCTGCTGACAAATATTACAGTATTACATCAGTGTCATGGATCCCCAGTTGCATGTACATCAAAACATCTGCCTCACTCTCAGTGGCATCCTCTACAGAGTTTGCTATTGCTGCTGAGATAGCTTACCCCTCCTCTAATTTTGGGAAGTTGCACACCCACAGTGGTTTTACTGAAATTGCTCTGTTTTGAACTTGTACTGTTGTAAATGTTGCATAAAATGGTGTTTCACTTTATATAATATTAATAAGTGTTATTATCTGATATTAATAAGTGATAGCATGATGGTCATGATAATGAAGCCAGTTTGTGTCATTGTCTATGGACCACTGCTGTTGTGCACTGCACTATATTTACATGTCAGCATGAGTCATGCAGATCACTGTTAACATAAAGCATGTGACCTGTAATCTTGTGCATTTGGCATGAGTACACCAATAGTACTGCATGGCCATGTCCTAGCTCTGTGATCCAGGGCTACACTGCACAGCACGTGATTCACAAACATGCATGTGTGCATGGGGCTACTATTTTATTCCATTGTGGACCTGACTATGAGGTCAAGGCTACTTCACACAGTGGAGAAAGCAGGGATCCAATTTTTGCCAGGATAAGCAGAATTTTCCTTTTCTTCCTGTGCAGGAACATCAGAGAATACCTGGTGCATAGTTATGATGGCCCCATGGTAGGACGTGGATGCCTGGCCTGAGCTGGCACAAATGCTGACTGATGCTATTAACATCACCCATTCCAATCAACAATGTTGACATTTCTGTTGTGATTTGAAATGGCATCTCACTGACCTGCTTCACCAATGGGATGCAGAGGTTCAGCAGAGTGATGCAGAAATATACTATCAGCACTTTTCAAAACTATTGTCTTCTACTGTATTAACTACTGTACAAGCTTATTTATGTACTTTGTTTCCAGCAGTGGATGAGTCATCACTATCACCATCATGATCATCAATCTCCCTTTTTTCCTATTTTCCAGAAAACAATCAGGTAATACACTACCAAAGTACATCCCAAGAAAATAGATAAATATTGAGAAAACAACAAGGAACGTTCCACCACAATGAAATAAAATGTAAAACTTTAATGAATGAACTTATTCACTCAAAACCAGGGCAAATGCTTTAGGCAATATGCCTTCTTCAGATCCTGAAGGATCTCTTCAGGATCTGAAGAAGGCATATTGCCGAAAGCGCTTGTCCTGGTTTTGAGTGAATAAGCTTGTTTTATTCATTAAAGGTTTATGTTTCATTTTATCATGGTGGAACGTTCCTGCTTGTTTTCTCAATATTTTTCCTATTTTCGACATGGGATTGTGGTGTTGTGTCAGTTGTAGCCATCTCTCTCTATTCAGTGCCACTCTACTAAGTTTTTTGCCAGCCATGCCGGACTGTCACAGGCCTTCTCTCACAAAATCCATCCACTTCTTTGCTGGATGCACCCTCTTCCTCTTGCCTTCCTTCTGTCTGTCCCAAATCTTTTCCACCAGAGTTTCTTCTGCTTTTCTGCACATGTCGCTGAACCACCATAATCTATACTCTTTGACCTCTTCTGCAATTTGAGCTACTTTGGCTTCTCCTCTTCTATCTCAGTTCTCAGCTTCTTCTGATTTCCCCCATTTGCTGTCATTTCAGCTGTCTGCACTCACTTTCATCCCATGTGCCTTCCGTTTTGCATTCTATTCCCATATCATTTGCTGAATGAATTTGCTTGTTTTCTGCACAACAGGGGAGCACCTCTTCAGGTAGCAGAGGTTGTTTGTCTGGCAGTCGATTTCATGTTTGCACTGCTGTTATTTTCAGATGTATCTTTGATGATCTTTTCCTTTTATGTCATATCTTTGCAGGTCTGGCTGTGGAGAACAGGCCAAATGGACCATAACACCTAGGTACCTGCCAGATACTGCATCTAGTGCTGGGCTCAAAGTAGCCTTAACATTTTCCTCTCAGTGAGGAGCAGATGAAGGCTTCTCTGGTGGTGGAGGTGAGCTGCAGGAATCACTGGTGTCCTGTGTATGCTTCTAAGAAGGGATTTTAAACACTCTTCTCACAAAGGTGGATGTGTAGGGGGGGTCTATCCCAGCATATGGTGCAGAGTCTGGTTGCTGCTAAGGCACATTATTTTATTTTATTTTGAATTTGTTAACCATGGTAGAGAACTGATTTCATTGGACTTATTCTAGTCTCAGCTCAGGGGTACTATCAATAGATACACAAGACGATATATCTAGTGAAGACAAAATGCAATGAATACATGCATTGTATACTGAGTGAATACCCAAGTTGGACTGTTTTTATAAAGACAAAAGATACATGACATTATATGCAGAATGACTGACAAAACACAATATATACGTGCATTATTTATAGAGTGGATGTCAGAGGTGGCATGTTGAAAGGATCACAATGAGAAACAGAATCAGAGCAAGGTATGTACACTGAAGTAGAATAGGAAAATGTTAAGTTATGTGAACAGAGAAAGAAAGAGAGAAATGTATTTCCATTGAGAATTGTAATGAGCTTTTAGTTATGAATGGAAATTGGGGTAAAAGTAATGAAGTAATAATATTTAAGAAAAGTGGGGAGAGATTCCCACAGTTTGGTAGCAAGGCTAAAAAATCATTATTTGTGCACCGAAGCCTTAGAAGCCACTGAAGGGTTAAGACATCTAAGGTTGTATATTAATGGATTCATGATTAGGTCTTTACTTCCCATGCACAAGGTACAAGGTTCAATCCTGACCACCGGCCAATGGCTTGTTTGGAGTTTGCATGTTCTCCCTGTGTCTCTGTGGGGTTCCTCCCACCTCTGAAAAACATGCTGAGTATTTCCATTTCAAAACTCACCATTGAATGGAGCTGTGGGCAGCAGCTCAGACTCTACATGGTGCTCTATAGGGGGAAGAGTTGTACAGACCAACCGCTTTGGGCATCTACTGTGGTGCGCAGTATCCTCAAGGTAGGAAAACATGGATCATAGACTGTGCCCTGTCATGGGGCTAGCCACCTGATAATATAAAATATGGCGCTAGGTGATTCATTCATGTTGACTAATGGCACCAAATGGGTATGGATAGTTATGACCTATGACAGGGACCCATGCTAATGTTGGGATGGGTGTATGTGCCCATAGTAGCCAGTGTGTGCCTGCAAAGCCCAGCAGCCCTGGGTCAATAAGCTACTGGCTGGCTGGTCTAGTGGCCCAGCCTGGGTTACCTGGGATAGCTCTGCTGAGTGAAACCAATCAACCTGCCAAACATGAACTGAGAATTAGAAAGTGATGGTGACATTTCTAAGTCTCTTATATTATTCAACACACCTGTACCTCAATGTGTTAAAAAGATTAAGCTTCCCTTGTTATGGTCTATCCTAGCAGTGGCTAGGAAAATAATAACTAGAAATTGGATTTCAGATACACCTCCTTCGGTCAATGAATTTAAAAATGTTATGAATATAATGTGTCATATGGAAATAAGCACAATTAGAATGAGAACAACTAGAAAAACATCACATTTTATTGTATGGGATAATTTACAAAATTTGTTAAAAAAATTCTAATTTCAATAACACAGTATTTTAGTTTAATTAATTGATCTGATTGTAGTGGATGTCTTTGTAAATACTTTAGTTGTTTTGTTGAATATTATAATAATACCTATTTTTAATTATTTGTATAAAATTGTTATGATATTTCTCTTATATGTTAAAACAATAAACTTGTTTTGAAAAAAAAAAAGAAAGTGATGGTGACAGTTAACACGATATCCTGACCCCATGTAGAAAATGGGAAATAGGGGAATGATGATGAGGTTTACTATTGAATGTGCGAATGCACTTAGTTCGAACGGTGACCTCATCGACGTGTTTGTGCGAACCAAAACTGCGAAAACTGTTCGCTAGCGAACCGAAACCACGAAAACTTCGATGATCGACATTACCGGCTGCGCAACACCTCCACACCCATGCTACCATGGGTCGGATAGGGGCAAGGTTTTGCCGTTCGCACATCTGGGAGTCGGTGTAGTGGCGATCGCAGTTCCGCACTCGTGCAAGACGAGTTGCACATGTCGGGATCGACATTTCAATAGTAAACTGATGATGATTAGTTTGCAGGCAATTGAGGGCAAAGTCTCATTCTTGATAAGTTTAAACAGCTGAGAGATGAGTAGAAAGTCAGCATATTTTTTCACAGGTACATAGCTTTTTCAAATGTTTCACAGAGATGTTCCTTTCTTTTGGAGAGGCTGATGAATCTGGATATGGCTTTTGAGATGGTTTGAATGGCGGCTGCATTTCTTTTAGAGACTGCATCAATTAGAGAGAGAACATATTTTACTTGACCCAGTAAGATGCCTTTACCTATGGCATTTCTACTGTGACTGGAAAGAAAATGGGAAATCCTACTAATCCAGAATAGGAGACAGTTGATTTTTTTTGTAAGTGTAGCCCAGGTGGATATGGAAATGGGCCCACCAAATCCCTTGGTATTTGAGTATAATGACAATTTTAATAGTGTTATTGAGATGATCAAGGCTTTGTAGTGGTTTGGAGATAGTAGTGAGCTTTTGCCTAGTTCCAAAAGGCACTGCTTTTGTTTTTGTTTTAGATGAGTTCAGCACTAATTGTTTATCACTGGATCATTGAATAAGGGTGTGAAACTCAGCCTGAAGTTTAAGTTCAAGGGAGGAGAGAAAATGGCTGGAGCAGAAAAGGACTTTGTCATCATCATCATCACAAAACAGATGAAGAAAATTGGGTAAGTCATGTTCAAGTTACTTAATGAAGATGGAAGAGAGGAGAGCTCTCAGAATAGATCCTTGAGCAATGCCTTTGTACAGAGAGTTTATTGGAGAAGGTGCTGAGTTGACAATCACTGAAAAGTGGCAGTTAGAGAGGTAGTTTTTGAACTGGGGCATTGTGTGATAAGGAGAATTGTGTGATTGACAAGCCAGACAGAGTCTGGTGAAGTCAATAAAAATGGCTCCAGTAAATAAGCCCTTTTCCATTCCAAGTAGAATGTTGCCAAGGAGTGTTCAGTTAGCTGTGAAAGTACCGCAACTGGAACAGAAGCCATGTTGTTTTTGAAAAAGAAGGTGGTATTGGTTGAAGTATTGAGTGAGTTCCAAGTACAGTAACTTTTCTAGAATCTTTCCTAGATTATGGAGAATAGAAATAGGCTGGAAATCTGAGGGACTGGAAGGCTTGGGTTTCTTAGGGAGAGGTTTTACGATGTCTTTTTTCCTGATATTAGGTATAATATTAAGAATAATACCTACATTATAAATGTGCATCAGTAGAGTTATGATGTGGTTTCTGTAATGATAAACCATGGGCAAAGGATGTCTGTATGGGATTGTTATCTATCAAGTTTTATCTGTCTGAGCAGTGGGTGAATGTCCTTGGATGTGACAGTTCCAAAGTTAAAAGTAGGGATGCATGGATGGGTAGTAGGGGAACAAAGGCCATTTGGAGTTGCCTAGCATAAGTGATGGGTTGCTAAAATGAAAGAGGAAATCTGTGTAAGAAAGTTGAAAGGATGTGGAATTCATGGAGGTAAGGTAATTTCACCCTGCAAGACAGTGACAATTTTCTAGAAGTTTCTGAGTGATTTCATCAGTGAGATTTGGTGTGATTTCATTAGGTAACTTTTAAGATGGCATATTGCTTGCTTATCAAGGTTCCACAGTGGGGTGTAGAATTGTCTGTTTCTGGTCATTAGAAGGGCTTGCCAGGAACACCATGTCTTGCCTCAGAGTTGTAGATGAGTCTTAAGCTCTTAGGTTAACCAGTTATTAGCTTGTTTGTTTTCGTAGTCTTTGGATTACTGTGAAACGGGAGCTTTTCAGGTCAGTCAGTATAGAGGAGAACAGTTCTACAGCAGTGTTAAGGTCAGCTGAATTCTGGACTGGTGACCATTCCAATGAGGATAATGTATATTCAAGTTGTTAATGTTAGGCTGTGATATCTTTCAGAAAGATATCAGTTTGGCAGCGTATTTGCATATGGATGATGTATACAGAAACTGATATGGCTGTGGTCCATGAAATATGGTGGGTGGGTGGTATTATTTGAGATAAGAGAAGGCTTACTAATTGACATCAGATCTGGGAGGAAGTGATGAGAGGGGTTCAGGTTAGGTCTAGCAGGTTGAACTGTGAGCTGGGTGAGGTTGAATTGCATGAGAATAGTATGAATATTGTCAGCTGGATGCTTGCACTGGAAACACTGAATGCCTTTTGCTAAGTGTGGTTGAGTCACATGTCAGGTAACCCCTGGCCATCATCCTCTGGAAATAAAAATGGCCCATACCATTGGTCAGTCGGGTCTACTTCATAGGATCAAAATTTCAGAACATCGAACCTCTGATCATTGAAGACCAGAGGATCAAAGTTCTGAAATACTGAACCTATTAAAAAAACCTAAAATGTGAAAAATTCTTATTTCACGTTTTTGCTGGGGGGCAAGCTCCCCTGCACCCCCACACCCCCTGCTACTTAAATATACCAACTCTGAGATCGCACTACAGTGAGGACAACTGTAAAGTTCTTGTTCCGCACTGTACGGCAGTCTCCATTCACAAGATTCAATATTTCAAAACTTCGATCCTCTGGTCTTCTAAGATCAGAGTTTTGATGTTCTGAAATTTTGATCCTTTGAAGGGGATCCAGCCAGCCAGCTGATTGAATCCTGGCTTTGTTGCCCTCTGGGCCAGACAAATAGCCAACCATGCTCATCCTGTAGGAATTCTCCTTTCCTTATGTGCCATTACCCATTTCTTGTTGGTTGTCCAATGCTTTTCATTGCTACTTGTTCCCCTTCTGTATATGTATGTATATATATATATATATATATATATATATATATATATATATATATATGTATATATATATATATATATATATATATATATGAGAAAATTAACTCTATTTCCTTTGTTTTAAATGTGCATCATCATAACTATGTCTGTATTCTGTGTTTATCTGTCAACAACTGCTATCTATCATTCTCTGTCTATCTCAGTCCTAACCTCCCCTTCCCACCTACCCTTTCTCTATAAAAATTAGAATAATGGACTCTTCCTCAAAAATGTCCCCTTAATCCTCTACCACCTTTCTCACATTATAACCATGTTTATGTATTTACCTCTGCTTGGTATCCTTTTCTTTTCTACTGTCCTATCTATCCCCTTTCGTCACTGTTTATATGCTGAACATGTTTGCTGCACTGTACTACCCTTTTTGTGCTGGCTGGACACTGGCTGTAGCTTCACATTACTACATTGCTCATGGGAGCATGCATTGTCTAAGGTGTGCCAGCTTGGTGTAGCTGTGGTGTCCATCATGTCAGTCATGTGTGCTTCTCCAGTTCTTCTCATGTTGAAATGCAATCTAGCATTGCTAATCTATCTGTCTGTCTACCTGTCCTGTTACCCCTGTGCCCTTCTGTTTTGTATGCTGCCTATTTGTTGATATATAAGAACAGTCCACTGCATATTACATATTTGATTAGCTCCATAGTGCCGTGTGCAGGGACCTTCTTGAAATATTCATGCAGTGCCTGTATATAATTCTCAGCCCCCATGTTAAAACATTTCAGAACATAAAGGAGATCACTATTAAACAAACGCACAAGGGAGTTTCTGTGCTGTTGATGGATTGTGATTAAGTTTTCATCATGTTAAATTATAACAAGGTATATTTGAAGGCCACCTTAGAATTCATGCATAATGTTAAACACAGTCTGTGTTTAAGAGAGTTGTTAGTTGAGGGTTGCTTGTCTAATGCCATATAAAAATATTTGAATGCAAACTAAACTTATTTTGGTATCTCCAAGAACCATAAACATAATGGAGATTTTGCAAGACCTGTTGTCTCAGTGAAAGGATTTCTCTGAGGATGTATATAATTTTATTGATTTTTTTTTTTTTACTAAAACCATTTGTTATGTAAACTATCGGCACCTAAAAGACATAAGAATTTTTAGAGCCTAAATGGAGTAACAGCTAAAGAAGACAATCTATTTGTAAATGCTGTGATATACTTGTTGTATAGCACTGAAGATAAAAAACATTTGGTGTGACGTCTGGCCATTTTACACTTATTGAAGTGGGATAATTGCCAAATTAAATTTATGCAATCCTATGTTTGTTTATTGTAATCCACAGCTTGTTGCTCTCAGATGCAAAGTGCTATTGGCTTGGGAACTACCTGGAATGTTACAGGCACATCAGCAGCTTCCATATATGCAAGTGTGTGCATATCTACCACATAAGGAGAAAAGTGGCTTCAAAATTAGATTTTAGAAGTGGCTCAAATATTATAAAAGATTTGTTATAGGTTTTGTTATGTTAGCACCTTATGTCTGAATGATTTGACAGAATGATCCTCTGCTGACATCAGAGTCTCCTAATGTATTCAGCTTCTCTGTTTTTATCTCATCGTGGCTACTACCGAGCATACCTTGATGTAACCTTTCACTGAGTGGTCCTATTTCTATAATGAGAAAAGAAAAGCTTTACAGTTACCAAGCTCTGAGTTATCACATGACTAGGAAGATGAATGGATGGTTGTCTGCCATCTTACTGTACCCCCCTCCCATTAGCTTGAAGCTGGCTAGGCTGAAGTGCTCCTCTTCCCTGATGTGCTGGGACATGTAAGTGCATGTATAGCTGTGCTATGGGGTATTTGTGAGGACATGCTTCCACCTCTGCATTGCTGTGCACTGCCATACCTCTCCCAGATGTTACTGGGAAGTGTCACTCTTGTCAGTCTCCAGTTTTCACCAGGAATAGACACCATATGTGCCCTCCACCCTCCATGAGAGAATTTTGAAAGCATAGCTTTATCATTCTACTTTGCACTTGATTCTGAGCTGCTAAAGGAACCAGGTCATTCTTCTATTGGCAGTTAAAAAAATACTGATGATGACTTTATCATCTGGTTGTGAGGAGAGTCCTTTAAATGAGATCTGGTTTCCAGGGTATACTGTCTATAATGTTTCCAAGAGATGGAAGAAGTTATGATATGGCAGAAGTACCACTTATGACTTTGAAGGGAAACTTGCTTTAAATGAATTAAGGGAGCATGTCTGAGTAAGGTGTTATCTTTAGCAATGTTTAAACAAATAGTATATTAGGATCATAACTGAAGCTAATGATGGAATTATTACATGTTGGCATCATAAGTATGCAGGTGAAAGATTAGATGTTACAACTAGCTGGGGAGGGAACATTATATATTTTTCCAGCTTAAACAATATTGTTCATTTATTACTATCACTCAATCAACAAAGCTGAAGATGTTATGAATCAAAACTGCAATACCCAACAATTGAATGTTGGGCGGGGTAAAGGTATAGGCTGCCAAGTGAGATTTGTTTACAATTAAGATGAAGAAGAAATACTGGGTAAATGATTTGAGTCAGCTAAAGAACTTTCATGTCAAAGCAATACTTCCAGATGTTTACTGCATAACATTTGTAAGTTGGTCATGGAAACTCACATTTTTTTTTAAATGTGGAGAGTAGAAGACTTATAAAAACGTGCCCTTGGATTCACAAAGATTCTCTCCACCCACACTAGTTGGACAACATGAGTTGGTTGATTAGCACAATGGGGACTATTCTTGATTCAGAAACATGATAAAACTGTATAGAGAAAGAAGAAAAATCCCTCACTTGTGGTTCATTACCACAACTCTGTGTCAAAGACTGTGCTGTCAGATCTGATAGTGCTAGTATAATGGCAGCACAGGCATTCTCTACTTGCATGCTTTCAGTGACACACACACACACACACACACACACACACACACACACACACACACACACACACAAAGGATCCATAAAGAAGCCCCCACACACTTGTACATACTCATGGAAATGCTCACCCTCACACCTGCATGCGCGCGCACACACACACACACACACACACACACACACACACACACACACACACACACACACACACACACACACACACACACATACACATAAACATCCGCAATACCCCTATACTTACATGTGCCAGGGGGAATGTAAGGGAATGTAATGCTAGGCTTTCTAACAGCCTTACAGGTCAACAGCCTTACAGGTCAACACTGTAGGAAGTACCTATGATTCTCTGAACCTATTATATGTTTCTGTCTGCATATGTTTTGCTGAATGCCACATTAGAAAAAAGGACTTGGAATCCAAAAACTTGGTTTCAGTATTTTATTTCTGTGTTTTAAAAAAAATATATATATCTTTTCTGTTCACTACCGTTTTATATTATTGTAATTAACACACTATAGTTGTACCTGAATGTAAGACTTTTTAGATGGAAATTGCCATGCATTTTTCATTGCCTAATAAATTACAAGGTATGTTTCCTTCAGTTTCTTCTGCATTTTGAAGATGTAAAAGACAGCATGGTGGTCTGTGGATTTGGAGCTGCCTCATTTCTAGGCTTCATTCCAACAAATTTGCAACATGTGTTGGAATGCTTTCATTCTAAATGTGTATTTGCTCTACAAGACTGTAGGATTTCAGAGACAGCATGTGATAGGGAACCAATGATGTGAAATTGTTCGATCTCGCCGTTTGTTCTTACACACGGGTTCGGAGCTGATCCTCGGCTCCGAGTCGGCCACATCACCAGCTCTGCATCTTCGAGAAAGCTCGAGGCACAGTTCTATCCCATGATCCTCCTGTGCTAACCCTCAGATCTAGTTTGCCGCTAGCAGCAGATCCCATCGTGAGAGGCTCGGGCCAGTATTTTTTCATACTATTATACTATCCTTTTTTTTTGAAGTTTGTAGTTTTAAAAGTAGTTTAAAAAGTAGATTAGTAGTGTAGAGTGTGATAGTTTATTAGAGAGTGTGTTTTCATATAGCTAAAGTAGTTTAAATAGTTTAGTGTTTTACTACAGTTAAGGCCTTGTTGTTATTCTGTCAGGACTGACAGTAGGATTTAAATTGTTATTTTTTCTGCCTTAACTTATTCTTCCGTTTATATATATAGAGATAAGTATTATTCCTATATTTAGAGTGTTATAGTGTGTTATATATATATATATATATATATATATATATATATATATATATATATATATATATAGTGTGTTGTTAGTATTTTGTTTACTAGATATCTTAGAGTGCTAGTATGTCTGAAAAAGCTAAGTCAGGCTTTAAAAGGTGTCAGTGTGGATAAAAGATGTCCATAACTGATAACCACTCTTCCTGCGTCTACTGTCTTGGCCCTCTCCACTTGCAGGAAGACTGTTCCATCTGTCATTCCTTCAGTGGGAGGGTCATGCTAGAAAGGCACAGGAAGTTGGTGGACAGAGGGGTATTAAAACCCAACTTTCAGAAGACCCTGGATAAGACTGAACAAGTGTCCAAGTCTTTGAAGGGGTCCAAGTCTTCAAGAGTATCGGAGCCTAAGTCCTCGGCTCCGAGCACCTCTTTTCAAATTCGGATGCCGGCTCCAAAGACCTCGAGGTCGGGCGTCGAATGTTTGTCTCTGATCGAGACTCAGGTATTGGAGCCGGTGTCGGAGGTACCACCGCCTTCAATCCTTCACTCGGTGACGGCTTCGGCCCCTTTGACCCATTCTTCGAGGCCGCTTTCCGACTCCGACGTGGACCGAGTGGTACAGAAGCTAATGGAGAACTCGGCTCTGTCCAAACTAATCGAGGTTTCGAAACTTGAGGCTCTTTCCACTCCAGAGACAAATCCTCCTCCGAGACTCATCGAGTCGTCGGAGCCAGGAATCGAAGAGCCGATGATTGTAGAGCCCTCGATGCCGAAGCCTCCAGTAGCGCTATCGGCGACAATCTTTCCTAGGTTCCAGGGCAGACAGTTGAACCGAACTTTCGGTTCCGACTCTCCCCCTCAGGGCCTTGGCTCAGATCAGCTCGGATCTGTCCTCAGGGTCGGAGCCCGTGGTCCCAGTTCCAGGGAAACTACCGGCTTCTTCGGAACCGATGGGTCCTCAGTCCGGGGCACTGGTGCCTTCGACATCATGAGGAAGGTCTTGTCTGAACAGACACATACGTCATCGGAATCTTCTTCTCCTCCCCCAAAGGGTCCACATTCTGCTTCTGTATCTTCGGTTCCTACCAAGCGTCGAGACTCAATGCCTCAGCCAGCCCCAGAGGGCACCCCTGGTTCCTCGGATGCCTCCCCAGAAGCCCCCTCTGATGATGTACCGAGGAAAAGTTTGTGCAAGAGGAGGCACATTGATTCCCCACAGGAATCTCTGACATCTGATACCGATTTGGATGAAGCAGAAGGGTCCCCACTGTCCCTCCCTCTCTGAAGATGTCTCTTTTGCTGACATTTTGGAAATCTTGAAACAGAGGGGAGGCTGGCAGACCCTTGCCCCTTCTGTAGACGAATCGGTGTTGCTGAAGACATTTGGGGCTCAACCTTCTACCTCCTGGGTGACCCCTCCCTTTGACGAGCTCATGGACCTGATAGCGCGAAGGGCATGGGAGACACCTGATACAGTGGAAACGGTCCCCTGCAGACCCAACAAATATATCACGGCCCCTCAAGACAAAAGCTTTCTGACTAAAGGAGTGCCAGTGGATACTATGGTGGTGGCGGCAGCCACTAAGAGGGAAATGTCCGAATCATCTTCCTCTGTTCATCCTCCTAATAAGGATTCTAGGACGATGGACAGGTATGGGAAGTGCATGTTTAGTTCTGCGATTTTTTCCATGTGATCGCTGAACTACCTTACGCATTTCACGCGTCTACAGAGAGATCTCCTCAAGGAACTGGGAGATACTCTCCAAGGCAATACAGATGCTGCTGTCTCCGAGAAAGTGACAGCACACCTTAACACCCTCAATTCCATAGTTAACTCATCCATGAGGCTCATTTCTTGTGCAGCCAAAGGTTCGAGTAGGGCGGCAGCCTCAGCAATTGGTCTGAGGAGACAATCCTGGCTGCGCCTATGCTCCTTTGCGGAAGCCTTCAAGTCTTCCTTTGCTAATGCCCCTTTTGATGGTGCCTCACTGTTTGGTCCCAAAGTAAAGGAGACTCTCACTAGGTGCGAGCAGGAAGGGAAGACACTGTCTGCCGTAGGGGTCTGTTTTTCTGCCCCATCTAGACCATACCCCAAATGGCAAAGAGGCAGAAAAATGTGGTTCCAAAAGACTCAGGGATCCTTTCAGCCCACACAGAGTGATGCCCCCTCCAGAGGCAGAGGAGGGGGAAGAAATGGAAGACGCCGCCCAGGCGGCAGAGGGGGTCCGCAAAATCAGGGCGACAGAGATACGTTCAATGGGAAGCCCTTTCAGCACTCCTGAGTGCATGCCTGGCTGTCCTACTCTGGAGGCAGCCGGGGGTCATTTGGCTTTATACCCAGTGGCCTGGCTAAATCTTACATCGGATTCCTGGGTAAAAAGCATAGTTACCAGAGGCTACAATATTCCATTTATAAAAATTCCACCTGCCCCCAAAAAGCTCCCAGATGTTCCACCCAGTCTGGAGACCAGGCAGCCGTAGAAATAAAAAGGCTGCTTGAAAACAGAGTCATCCAACCAGTCCCAGTGGACGAGATAGGATCCGGAACTTACTCAAGGTTTTTTTTAGTTCCAAAGAAAACAGGGGACTGGAGGCCAATTTTGGACCTCAGCAGACTCAACACTTTCGTGAAAAAGGAAAAGTTCCAGATGGTTATGCTACAGTCAATCCTTCCTTTCCAACAGGATGGCGACTGGATGTGCTCTATAGATCTCAAAGACGTGTACTACTATATCAAGATGGCCAGAGCATCCAGAGATCACCTGCGCTTCCGGCTGGGAGCCAGTCACTTCCAGTTTCGTGCTCTGCCCTTTGGCCTCACCTCAGCACCCAGGGTGTTCACCAAATGCATGGCAGTAGTAGCGTCTCACTTGAGACAAATGGGATTCCGAGTGTTTCCTTACCTAGATGACTGGCTCCTGTCCGCCACCACCAAGTATCGTCTTGTGCAAGCCAGGGATTACCACCATCAACCTTTGCTCCTCTCTGGGCATAACAGTCAATTTTGGAAAATCTGTCTTATCGCCCTCACAGCATATCTCATTTATAGGGACAGAGTTAAACACTTCCCTGGCTCAAATCCATCTCCCCCCACTAAGAGTATCAGCCCTCAGAAATCAAATTTCTATCCTTCTTCAGAGCAGGAGAGTCCCTGCACAGCAAATCTTGAGAGTGCTAGGAATGATGGCAGCCACTCTTATCATAGTCCCCCTAGGCAGGATGCATATGGGGATTCTTCAGTGGATGCTATTCGCTCAGTGGTCTTACCAACAGCTTCCACTATCTCATGAGATCTTAATCACGAACTCCTGCAAACGGGATCTCCCATGGTGGATGCACAGTCAGGACCTAACAGAAGGCCGACCATTTATGTTGCCCAGTCCTATAGCTACTTTAACCATGGACGCTTCCCTGATAGGGTGGGGGGGACTTTTTCAGGGAAGAACAGTCCAAGTTCAATGGTCCAACTTGGAGTACAACCTGCACATCAATGTCCTAGAGCTGAGGGCAGTGTTTCTAGCGTTGCAACACTTTCACAAGTCCTTACCTCTGGGAACAGTGACAGTTCAGACAGACAACATGTCAGTAGTCTGGTACATAAACAAACAGGGAGGAACCAGGTCTTATCCATTGTGCAGAGAGGCCCTCAGGATTTGGCAATGGGCTGTGTCTACTGAATGCTTTTTGATAGCAATGCACATCCTGGGGACATCCAACGTCATTGCGGACAGGTTGAGCAGAGCCATCCTGTTGCCCCAGGAGTGGTCCCTCAAATTTGAAGTAGTGGAAAAGATTTTACACAGATGGGGCCAGCCTTGCTGCAACCTATTTGCATCCCCATTGAATGCCAAATGCAGAAGCTACTTTTCCCTACTACCCCCTCCGGCGGTGCCCCCAGGAACGCACTGGTACACGATTGGCCCCTGGGTCTCCTTTACACTTTTCCCCCTGTCCCGCTAATTCCCAAATTCCTGCAGAAAGCCAAACATCTGGAAAGGACCATAATTCTGGCCTCGACAAATCTGGTACCCCTTTCTTCAAACTCATCAGGTGGAGGAACCGTGGATTCTGGAACCAGTGCCAGATCTGTTGACACACTCGTCGGGAGTTCCTCACACATCTTTCAAGTCCCTCAAACTGACAGCTTGGCTGCTCCTCTTCCCATCTTTGCCAGGTCAGATTTACTGTCCCCTGCAGTACAACACATAATTGTGTCTTCCCACAAGCTATCCACAAGGAAGCTATACAACAGCAAATGGAAACGTTTTGTGAACTGGGCCTCGCAGCAGGGTATAGATCCATCAGGGGCTCTAGTACACAAGATATTAGAATTTCTTTCAACACTTTTTCAAGAAGGAGCATCGACTTTCACGATAAGGGTACAACTTGCGGCTATATCTAATTTTCATGTTGGTAAGGGAGATAGTTCTCTCATGTCCCACAGACTTTGCAAAGCCTTTATGAAAGGTACCTTTCACCTCCGTCCCCCCTTTCATAATCCAGTTGCCCCATGGAATCTTAACCTGATGTTATTACGGCTCATGTTACCCCCATTCGAACCAGCCGCCACAACCCTTTTTAAATTTTTGTCATGGAAGACACTTTTTCTGGTTGCCATCACTTCCGCCTGGAGGGTTTTAGAGTTGCAAGCCTTGTCTCTCTGGCCCCCATATATGATTTTTCATCCAGATAAGGTAACATTGTGCACCAGTCCATCCTTCCTTCCAAAGATTTGTTCGGTCCAGAATATTAATCAATCGATTGAACTACCCACCTTCTTCAAAAATCACTCCAATAAGTTGGAATACATGCTGCACAAATTGGACGTCCACAGGCAGCTGAGTTTTTACTTAGACAGGAAGAAGGAATACAGAAAGTCAGACCAACTATTTGTATCATATGCTGACCAAAGGAAGGGAAAGGCGGTAACAAAAGTTACTTTATCCAAATGGCTCTCAGACTATATAAATTTTGTATATTCAGATTCAAAGCAACAACTCCCCTTTAACCCCAAGGCTCATTCTACGAGGGCAATTGCTACTTCTTTAGCCCATGCCGCTCACTTGCCATTAGATACCATTTGTGCGGCGGCAACTTGGGCGAAACCACATACATTTATCGCTCACTACAAATTAGATAAAAACTCCAGAGACAGGGCGACGTTTGGTTCCACTGTTCTCAGGAATGTTCTCCCGTGAGCCACCCAAGGTAAAGGAGCTAGGGACACTACCCGTGTATAAGAACAAATGGCGAGATCAAACAATTTCACATAAAGAAGTTATGTTCTTACCATAACGTTCCATGTGAATTGTTCATCTCGCCTTTGTTCTTATATTCCCGCTCTCCACCCCCTGTCCTGCATTCTGGAAGAACAGGTACAACTGCATTCGAGTTCAGTCTTCTGTAGATATTGTTATTCTTGAGCTTCCTAGTGTACATCAGGGATGGCATCTTTTCTCTTCTATTGATGACAGAGTATCAAACAGTGTGGTTGTGTTTTTCTATGCGCTTAGGGCGCAGTAACTAGTGGGATTCTTCTGGTGTTAGCAAACTAGATCTGAGGGCTAGCACAGGAGGATCATGGGATAGAACTGTGCCTTGAGCTTTCTCGAAGATGTGGAGCTGATGATGTGGCCGACTCAGGGCCGAGGATCGGCTCCGAACCCGTGTGTAAGAACAAAGGCGAGATGAACAATTCACATGGAACGTTATGGTAAGAACGTAACTTTTTTTTTTAATATTCCTTCTGACAATAGGCCCTTAATGCATTACTGTCATTGGGAAGTAGCCTGTCTCTCATAATGATCAACAATTGTCCTGTATCTACCTTATCTTTTCAAAGTACATACAAGTTATATTAAGCAGATGCTTTTTTATGAATGTAGATTTTAATTTCTTCCTTTACTTTTTCTTCTACTTCTGTTCTTTCTCATTTCCCTCTCTCTCTCTCTCTCTCACTCTCTCTCTCTCATATTGTCTTTATTTGTATTCATATGTTTGTAGTTTTTTTCTTGGTTTTATTTTCAGCATTTTAAAGTTATTTATTTGAAAAAGTAAAACCTTATATCTTGCACTGCTTGCATTTGTTCTTCTGATTCCCACTGGGACTTTCCTATGTATAGCTACTTAAACCTGAATTGTCATTTTCTTTCTCTATACCATTTGCAATTTCAGTATCATTAAAATAAAAATAATTCTTCAGTGACGAAAAATCAGCTATCACAAAATGGAGCATTGGTTTTTGTGGCCTCCAGGCTGCAGTGTAGAATCTTCAAGACACAGAAACATTCCTACAATGGGGTTAGGAATGGCTCATGGGGAGGTTGCCCCCCCCCGTTGCAAAAGGAAGTAGTAGTCCACAAAAAACACAAAACCTGACAGGCCAAAAAATAGCCATAAAGATGTCAGAGTGGACTATAGGGGATAAGGAAGAAATTATGTATTATTACTGTTTTGCAAGAAACTAAGAATTTCCAGATGTAAGATACTTGAAAAGATTAAAAGA
Organism: Protopterus annectens; assembly: GCF_019279795.1. Lineage (NCBI taxonomy): Eukaryota > Metazoa > Chordata > Ceratodontiformes > Protopteridae > Protopterus > Protopterus annectens. The sequence continues at coordinate 1,587,129,408 of NC_056725.1, forward strand.
GAAATTAGAGAGAAAAAAAAAAAACACTTGCACAAGAAAAACTGTAAAAAGCTTCAGATGCAAATTTGTGTTCATTAATACAACAGATCTATAAAAAACATTATATGGACCAACAAACTTTGAGCTGTCTGGAAAAAGAAGCGACAGAGGTAGTGCAAAAAATATAAAGAACAAAACCTAAAGATTTTTGAAAGGCATAAGGAAAGAAACATGATCATGGGAAAGAAAGAGAGATATGATATAGTATAATATTTATGCAAAGGAGAAAGCCAAACTGATCAATACAAAAAAGCAGCTGCAAATATATTTCAAGAGAAATACAGGCAAAGGCACTCAGGGATGGAGAATTTCACAATACAAAAAATAAAATCACAAATGGGGAACATAGAACAGAAGATTAGTAAAGCAGAAGTTACCAAATAGAAGATGAAGTTATGTAATGCATGCAAAGTGAAGGATTTAGTGTAAAAAGTCTAACACAAGTTATGTCACAGTATGAAGGAACAATGAGTTCTCAAAGTGAAGCAGGAGATATCTGAAAAAGAAATATGGACATTGGAAATTAAAAGCAATTTAATATGATGAAAGATTTGTTCAAAGGAGAAAACAAAACTAATCAATAGAAAAAAGTAGCACCAAAGATATTTGAAGAGAAATACAGGCAAACACATCCAGATACGCAAATTTTTTGCAGTATGGAAAATAAGAAACAGTGAGGAAGTAGAAAAGAACATTAGTAATGAAGAAGTTAAAGAAATAGAAACTGAAGTTATGGATTACCTGTAAAATGAAAGATTTATTGTAGAAAATCCCACCCTGGTAACATCACAGCATGATGAAACAATGAGTCCCCAAATTAAGGAGAAAAAGGTGGAATGGGAAGCATCTGATCACTTGCCACATGAGGATGCTCTGGAGCCTTCAGCAGGAAGCCAATAAAGTTTAGTTGGAGTTTCACAGCAAGTGAAGGAGTAGGAGACAGTGACAACTCTGATGGAGTCAATGTTGTAGCGTGATAGGCCAGTGAGATGCCATATGAAAGAGCAATGGATAACACAGCATGCAGCTAAAAAGAATATGCAACAGGAAGATGTTCTGGAACTTTCTATAGAATGTGCATGGGAAACAGAGAACAAAGAATGTGCCCTCAGTTAAGAAGAAAATCATTTAAGGGAAGAGTTGCTTGATTTAGTAGAGATGGATAGCCATATTTAGATTACTGAAAAAAGTAGATTACAGAAAGTTAATAAGACCCAACATGTTAGAAGTCTGATAAAACACAAGAATACAGTAATCAAGACTATTATCAGAAATTGCAAATAATAAACTAAAGATATCAGCTCAGGCCAAAAAAATGTAGAAGAAATGCAGATAAATATAAAGGAGAAGTATAAAAATAATTCATTGATGACCCAAAAAGTTTTATAGGGAATTGGGGAATCAAAGCAAAAGGAATAGAAATGCCACCCAAAAAAAACCCCCACATCTTGGAAAAATATCTATGAATACCCTGTGGAACATAACAAAGATGTCGAATGGACAGAAGAAGTAAAATAAACAGTAAGAAGTTCAAATGTACAGGATATGAAATGGGATGAAGCAATGGCCAGAGAAACTCCTATGAAACTAAAAAAATCTCTTTCTGGCTAAAAGTATTAGCATCTTTACATGGAGATTTAGCCCTGAAAAAAAGCTACTTATATGTGCATTCCAAACAGACACCAACCTGGTTAACAACAGGAAAAATGATACTCCTCCTTAAGAGAAAACCTGCAAACTATCCTAAAAAAATTATAGACCAATAACTTGCCTTCTAATGATGCATAAACTATATACTAGAATTGACACTGATAGAGTTTATAGTCATTTAGAAGAAAAGTCAACCATAGCAATAGAACAAAGGGGTAACAAAAAAGTCATATAGAATAAAGGATCATTTGTTGTTAAACAGTCATAATGGAGAATTGTCAAAAGAGGAAGAATCTAAGTATGCTGTGGATAGATTACAAAAATCATTTGACAGTATCCTGCATTTAGAGATAAAGGAGTGCTTACAGATGTATAAGGTACACCCAACACTGATCAATTACATTACAGTGAACATGAAACATTGGCAAACCATTTTGCAGCTAAGCTATGATAAAGGGCAGATTATTATCCCAGGGATAAACATTGAAATGGGGATATTCCAGGCTGACTGTCTGTCACTGCTGTTCTTTTGTTTTCCACTTAACCCGTTAAGCTGTCTACTTAACGTATTAGGTCATGGCTACAATTTAGCTCCTAGAAATCAACAAAGTGTAAAGACTTCTTATTTTCTTTTTATGAATGATTTAAAACTGTTTGGCTCATCTGATGAGGAGCTGAAGCACAAATGCAAGTGGTCAAAACGTTCTCAGATGATATAAGAATGTTATTTGGTTTTGATAGATTTGGAAAAACAACATTTACAGCAGTAAAGCTGCAGCACCAAGAAAATATCAGTCTGGGACAGGAATGCGATATAAAGGTACCTGAGCATAAAGGAGTGTGTAAATATTTGGGAACAGATGAAAGATCAACAATAAAATGTGAACAAATGTGAACAAAACTCAGTAAGGAATATTTTAAAAGACTAAAATTAATACTGAAAACAGCTTTCACTCTAGGAACAAAGTCCAAGCTTTAAACCAATTTACTCTTCCTGTTCTAACTTACAGTTTTGGGGTGATTAACTGGCCCAAAAAGGTATTGGATCAGTTGGACAGTAAAACAAGAAAAATGCTTCACGCTTATCAAACAATATATAAAAATCAGTGTATTCCAAGATTATATATTCCTCATTCTAAATGAGGTACGGGCTTCCTCGAAACTGATTTCATGTATAGATCTACATTCATAGGACTGCATACATATCTGCTGAGTTCACCAGATCCAAACATAGTGAAAAATTTATAGTATGAGGAGAATAAGTCTAAGATGACTTCCCTGCTTAGTTTAGCAGAAACATATCAGTGTCAAGTGGAATGGAAAGCAAACAAGAAGTGCCAAAAAACAAAAAAAGTATATAAGCAGAAGGATTAGATGATATGGAAAGAAATGTGGAAAAGGCATACATATAGTTGCAAGTACAGAAAACTCCTGGAACAACCTCATATCATTCAGGATCTGAAGCAGGAATGGTTAAGGATAGGTGAATTTAAACCAAAAGATGAAAGGTTAACATTGGTGTCCCAGGATAGTGGACTACATACACATTGGTTTACAAAGTCCTTTAAACATGTGGGAGAAATAGACAAATGCAGGTTCTGTACAACACAACTGGAAATGGTTGCACATCTTGTTGCTGGGTGTGATACACTAATGGCAGAGGGCCAGTAAAATTTTGAAACATAATAGTGTGGCAAGACTGTTGCATTGGGGATTGTGCAAACAATACAATATTGAAGTAGTTGAGAAGCACTGGAAACACAAGCCACAAAGTGTTATAGAGAATGATGAAGTTTATATCACATGGGATCATCAATTACCAACAGTTCAAAAATTGACGGGAGAAAAACAGATATAGTAGGCCATGAAGAGAAGACAAATGTAACATTGTTCATTGAAATTTCTACACCCAGTGATTACAGTGTCCTAAATACAGAGAGAGAGACATAGTCATAAAAATACCAGATTTTGTAGGCATAAACAAGGGCAGTGTAGAAGGATACCCAGACAGTTCAAATAGTAGTAGGAACAATGGGTCTCATAAAAAAAGAACTTACAGTCATATTTATATATGCTAGCAATACATGTAACGCTGTATGAATTGCAGAAGGAGTCATTCTGGGCACATTGCGGATATTGCAAAGAGCTCTTCTGGCTAACAGCAAAGACTGAAACAACACTATATTCTATATATATATATATGTGTGTGTGTGTGTGTGTGTGTGTGTGTGTGTGTGTGTATGTGTGTGTGCTTTTAAGTACCTCTATTCCACTTAAGAACTACATAAATGTAATAATCTAGATATATGGATAGGGATTCCTTGGTGCCATACTTCCTTGTCACATAGTTATTGATCTAAACTGGTATCAAGGTACTGGTACCACCAAAACCACTTATTTTAAAATGCTTTAATTTCCCTTTTCTTTTACCTTTTTCTGCCTTTGCATGCATGCCATTAACTGGAATACCCTTTGATTATCAATATCTTGTTACTGCCTTTTTGCTGACAGCATTATAAAGCCAAACAAATTTGTTTCACTAATGTTGCTAGATATTCAAAACATAAAAAAAACTAAGCTTTACTCCAGTTGAAAAAAAAAAGAAAAGGCTTTATTCCTGAATCTCCTTTTTTAACAGTTTCTAACTGGGGACAAACTAAAAGTACTACTGAGCCATTCTCCCTCTCTCCTTCTTTTAACATCTCAAACACGTATTACTGACCGTGGGAAAAGTCTTCATGTTCTTTCTGGAGTAAAAAAATAGCTAAGCAGACAGCTACATTGAAATATAAGCAGCATCCCTGATTAATAGCAGTCTTCCCAAGCCTTCCTGAATACCTCCAGCCTAGATTTCTTAAACTCATAGATAATCCAAAAGACTTTAATTAGGACTTTTCTCTACTGTATATGTATACTGCTTGCTTTCAGTATTTTGTTCCCTAATGCAGTTATTACACAGAGTAATTCTTATTAAGTTTCTAACATAGGACTTGGTAGGTTACCTTTTCCCCCTCCCTTTAGTCTAAAGCATTTTGAGTGTACAGCCAACCACTCCTTTATCTGTTAATGGTCTATATATTTTAATTCATTTCCTTTTTATCTCCACTGTCTTTCTTTGTAGTTTCAGTAGTTACTAACTTTGTTAAACAAGACCTGTATAATTTATCATAAAACCAGAACCTACAGTAGTTGGCTTGTTGGTCTAGGGCTATGATTCTCACTTAGGGTGCGAGAGGTCGCGGGTTCAAATCCTATTTGAGCCCTGTAAGTTTTTGGCTGGGAGGTTGGTATAATGGTTAAGGTGTTTACCTTACAGCCAAAAGGTGCAGCATTTCAATCTCATTTGGGATCATTGGCTAGGCTTGAAATGGCTCGCAAGGGCAGTTAGCCTAGTACTAATCTATGAACCTGTCTACAATGTAAAGGGCCTGTTTTCATGCAAATCTTTCTCTTGCCATGTATCAAGTGCATACAATTTCATGGGGTACCCATTGCTTCAGTTACCATCCCCCTTTAAATCTGAATAATAGACATTTGCCAAACCCAGATATTAACACATAACTGTATTGCTTTCAAACAATACTGGGTATCTGGAATTACTAACCCTCCAAATGAAATAAAAAGTATCAATGTGAGTTCTTAAAAACAAGTACTTCAACTCAGGTGGATAATTAATGGTTACTTTGTATGCTATACTAAATTGGATAATGTTAAATAGCTGTCTGAAGATGCATTCACACTGGAACCTTTCACTGCTGTGTCACAGTAATATGCTAAAAATGTATATTTTTAAAAGATTGTCCCAAGGATTTACTAATCTTCTGTGTAAGACTACATTAGTCTTACACGGAAACGCCAGTCTAAGACTATGACAGCAGCACGCCATGCATATTAATGAGGGTGCCCTGCCTCAACTCTAAAGCTTACACGGAGCATGGACGAGTGTAGGGGGTGTGTTGGACTGCCGAGCAGTCCAAAAATCCACGCCCCTGCAATTTTGAAACTCAGGAAATGTCTAGTTACTTGAGCAAGTCCGCTCACATGTGTACATTCTAACACTAAACTCCCCCATATATTAAACCCCGTACAAATATAAAAAATAAAAGGAATGTTTGTTTTTTTTTCATTTGTGATATAGCTGCCCATATTTGCATGTGTTTGCGTGGGTTTGCCCATTGCTTAGCTACAGTTAGCAGTTTAGACACAGAAGAGGATAATAAGAAAAATATATGCAAATTAAGCGAAATAGCAATAGAGTAGTGGTTAGAGCCTTCGCACAAAGAGGAGGCATTCCCTGTTCGAGTCCCACCACTACACATTCCATTTTCTGTTGGAAATCTGTATACAAAAATATTTCCTGACATTTATTATTTAAAGTTTTGTAAAAAGCATTGAAATGTTATATGTAGTAGTGAATGAATTATATATAAATATATATATATATATATATATATATATATATATATATATATATATATATAGAGGAAGATGAAATGGTTATGTATACTGATGCATGAGTAACTTATTTTAAGAAATGTAAAGCACTGCTAATCACATTTTACCAGTATTGAGCATATTTATATTTAATTGCTCGTAGCTGAGCACTGCGTTAACTAGCGCAATGTCTTTGCATGGAGCTGTGCATCACGCAAACTAGCGCAAACAGAACATGTTTGCGCGTAGCTGTGCACTGTGCTAGCCAGTGCAACTTTGGGGCAAGGTCGAGCAACGTCGGGCAACGTCAGGCAACGTTGAGCAACGCTGAGCAAAGTCGGGCAAAGTTTAGCAAAGTAGGCTAAACACGGCCACATCTCCTTTACTGTACCTTAACCATTCAGGTCTGGCCAGTAGGAAAATAAAAAGCAATGACAGGGCTTGAACTTGGGATACTGTGCACTATAGTCACAGTACATAACCACTAAGCCAAGACAGCATTTCATAACCATGCACTTTCAACAGACACATATCTATCAAAGGAATATTAAACATTGCTAACATCAGCTAAGCAGGTGTGCCTACAGCTGAGTTTTTTCAAAACTGGGCAATCACAGATAAGTGTGGGAAATGAGGCATATTTAAGCTCCACAGGCGGGAATACTTGTCATAACTGGATGTAGCTCCCTTCTGCAGTCAGCATGGCCAGTGTTGGAAAAGGCACTCGATTTCGAGTGCAACGTTGGGGCATTGAGGAGACCAAAGTAATGGTTTGGCTCCTTGTCCACAATGAGGAAAGACTCCTGTGGGGCCAGTACCAGGGCACCCAGTACAAAATGGAGGCCTGGAACTGTCTAGCTCGAGATCTCACCAGTGCCACTGCCATTCCTCGGACTGGTGAGCAGGTCAGGCACCATTACTCTGACCTAAAGTGACGTAAGGAGGATCAACTGGACCAGTGGATCCAGGAGGCCCATGGGATGCAAATGCCCCAGTACTGAGTAAGTAGCCATTGTATTAAGTAGTTAAAAATTGCTATGCTTGTCTATACTATGGATAGGTATGTCTCAATATCACTGCATTTACTTCACAGCTGCAGGTGTCTGGGCTATGAATCAGCAAGCCCATGAAGATAGGCTGCAAAGGCTGCATCACCAGGCAGGTTAGTAATTATTCTGCGTGTACTGTTATATAAAATAAATGAGAGAGACTTCAAAAACGTGTTTTAACCCGATAAATAAAGGTGTTAATTCTTTAATAAAGGTATAATTCCTGGAGTGCGTCTGTGTCATTTTCTTTGATATGTTGTTGTATTGTTGCATTTTAGAAATAGTACTGTTGTATTAAGCAGTGTTAACCCACACTTGGGTAGGCCCATATAAAGTGGATGAAGGGAGTGCCAGTAGCTTTTATGCATATTTACAGCCCTCAACTGTTGGTTCATGCCCAGCATGTACAGGTTAATCTGGCACATAAGTAGCTTGGTATTTTGTTCCCCAGAAATATCAGTGTGCTGCCAGAAATGTAGGGAGCTGTTCACATATAACTGATAATTTCACCTGAACATATCTAGATAATTATATGAAAGTAGAGCTGTCAGTGTACCATCTCAGCAGTAGTGTGTGTGAGCAACTCTCAAAATATGTAGCAGTAACATCTGCATCCTGGACAGTTTGTATGTCAGATACAACTCATGCATATAATGATCTAGCAAAATCCAATTGCACAATAGAAGGACATTGGGTAGTGTAATAATACCTGTAAGGGAATATAACTGCAGTTAATAGGAATGTAGTGTAAACTAGAAGGATATATAAGTTGTTAATTGAACTTTTTCCACCCTACTGTATGTGCATAAAAAATTCAATTCCACACCTCAATGGGTATGACTAATCTCAAAACATTTGTTGGGACATATGTCCTATTGGTTTATAAATATTTGCATTTATTTCTATGCATGTACCCTGTTCAAATACCACAATATTTGTGGCCTGTTGCCATCAATTAAACCTGCATGCTGTTGTAATGTCCACTATTGTTCTATATATGCATGTGTTATGCTTGCTTTTCAATTGTTGAAACTCAGGTGTGTTGGGTTAATGGGAATACTTCTGCATGCGGTTATAACTAACTGGGAATGTTGTTGACCATTACTAACCCATATCTTTATTAAATTCTCCAAAACATAGTTTGTATGGGAAGGCCGGTCCAAGCGGACCCACCTGTCCCACCTCAGCTGGCCATGGTACCTGGCACCAGCAGGTCTGGTGCTCAGTCTGAGACCTCCTCCTCTGTTGGCCCTGTGCCACCTTCGGGTGGAAGTGCTGCACGGATGGGGCTCAGCCCCCCCGTGCAAGCGTGGGTGGAGGAGGGTCACCTATCACCCTTCGAATGGTCCGGGCTGTGGTGCGTAGAGAGATTGAGCGTTCTGTTGCAGAAACTCTACGCCAGCTTGAGGCACAAGTGGCACAACTCCTGGGTCAGCTTGCCCCTCCTACACAGCCCCGAGCACAGCCACCTTCTGGGCTGTGAAGGTGCATTGGTGACTGCCCATGGGTGGGGATCTCAGTTCCACTGTTACCATCTGTAGGCTCATGGGCTTGCGATTTCCAAACATCCCTCCCCGTCAATGGTGTTCACCCACCACATGTGTCATATTCTGCCCCTGTATGCATCTTGTTTGTCTTGTCTGTTTACCTCCCCAACCTACCTCCCCAAATATACCTACTTCCCCTACCCCACATTCCACTCTCACCTGAAAAAAAAAGGGCAATCTGCTCCCAAAAAAAAAAAATTACACCCCATACATAGCTGCTCATTTTGCACACATGTCCCCTGGACAAATAAATGTAATTTAATTGGCATTACAACATAGTTTGTTGTCCTCACCCCTCTCTCAGGGGTTGAAGGTTTCATATGTACCTCCAAATTTATTCCATATGCACAGCTGTTGCTGTTAAAGAAATGGGCAGCTATGGACCTTTCCTACACCCATCCTGCACATCCCGAGCTATTTTCCCTACTGTCTTTCACTCTTTGTGCCCATTTTTCACCACTTTCCTATCTTCCCAGTTTTCTTTTCTTTCAAAGAAATGAGTGTGGGGGTTAACAGAGTAAGCACTATTAAGCAGTAGTTAGCGGGTTTGCGTGAGTTTGTGCTTGTTTGCACTTAGCTAAGCATTGCTAAGCATCATGCAAACCTGCTTACAACTGCTTAAAAGTGCTTTAGTCACTCTGTATGTGAGGGACCTTGTTCTGCTCAGCAGCAAAATAAAACACCTCTGTCAGTCTCGAACCCCAGACCTTGTACACACTACACTGCATGAAGTACCACTAAGCCACGATAGATATACAACAAGTTGGTGCTGAAATAAATATGTCATGCATCAAAATACATTAAGAGGGTTCGTGGTCTGCACTCTTGTGGGAGGAGAGGCTGGACTCTGCCCTTCTGAGCTGGGAATTTCTGGTTAAAGGCTTATAGTGCATGCATATCTGCACTGCTTCTTACTGAAGTTGGTGCGCCTTGTTTGCTGTGGCATAGACTGGATTCGGGCCTGCTGGATCTAGCTTTGTTTGTGTAACTTGAGCACTAATCCAGGCATTCTCTAAAGTATTCAATTGTATTTATTACTGCTTGGTAGTAACTTGATTAAAGTGTAGCTATCATTCTAAGTCTTTTGGATTAAACACTTGGGCTTCATACCAGTTCTTTTACATTAGGAAGGTTTGTGGCATGCACTGTGGTGGCAGGACAGGTAGCTTTCATCCTTCTAAGTTGGGAACTGCTGATTGAGAGCCCAGTGTCTGTTATTCTTAAAGTGTATTAGTTCTGGTTTAAGCACTTGGGCTTCAGGCCAGTTATTTTACATTAAGAAGGTTCGTGGTCTGCACTCTTGTGGGAGAAAAGGCTGGACTCTGCCCTTCTGAGCTGGGAATTTCTGGTTAAAGGTTTATAGTGCCTGAATATTTGAACTGTATCTTACTGAAATTGGTACACGTTGTTTGCTGTAGCATAGACTAGATCCAGGCCTGCTGAATCTAGCTTTGTTTATATGCTTGTTGTTTGTTTGCTTGTTATTTCCCTGGAACGCTAATTCCACCTAATACACGGCTTCTCAGTGCTTCTGTGGATCACTAGTGATATCTGCATTGCTTACTGTACTTATTTCCTTGTTTCACTTGAAAGAAAGTTACTGTTTGTCGTTTTTGCATTTAAGTTACCTGTAACACATTGCACTTAAGTTACCTGGCACTTGCTCACTAAAGCAATTATATAAGTCAGCACTAAAAATTAAAAGCACTACACCCTCACTCCCCACTGGCCCTTGTTTTCAATTACAAAGGAATTCCCAATATTATTTTAGCATGTCCAAAGGTCAGTTGTCAATCTCCTGTCCAGTCCAGCTGGTGAATCTGGGAATCTTGAGGCAATGTTACAACTGCCTCATGTACATAGACAACCCACTCCTCCTCCCAACAAATTCCAACACATGTGAGAGATGCAACCATATAGCCAAACTGGAGGCTAAGCTCTCTCAACTCAGTACTGGCATAACCAGTCAGGAGGAGAAGGAAACCACACTCACTACAATTCCAATCTCACATAGATCTACCACGACAGCAAACCAAACACATAATCACACAAAAACATACTCGGAGGCTCTAAATAAAGATCTGCCTAAGCAGCAGAGACCTCCAAAGCAGACACCCAAGCAACCGCTACCCCAAAACAAAACACGTGCAACACATATCTCACAAAGCCAGTGTGCCAAACAGTCACAGCCCTTAAGATTAAACAACACACCTGATACACTTGTAATAGGTGACTCTATCGTCAGGCACACTGACGTCCTGCTCACCAGGCTGAACAAGGAGAGGGTCACGGTGAGCAGCCTGTCGGGTGCTAGGATCCGCCACATAACACAAGCACTCAGGTCACTCCAAGGCAAGGACAAATATGCCTCAGTCATTTTCCATGCTGGTGTGAATGACCTGAGACGTACCTCCCTGGACTACATGAAAAGAGACATAGAGGAGCTCTCTGAGCATGTAGCCCAGGCCGGTATGACCCTGACCTTGAGTAGCATCTTACCCTCACCAAGAATGATGCCACAATATGAAGACAAGATGATCAATTTCAACAATTGGCTTAAGTACTGGTGTCATTCAAAGGGGATCCAATGCCTGTCAGCTTGGGATGATATGCTCGACAAGCCACGATGCTTCGCTAGGGACAGCTTGAACCTGTCACCCCTGGGCTTTTGGATATTGGCAAAGGCTCTTGCTACCCCCATAGTGCCTTTTTTAGGCAAGGCTCAAAAGACAAACCCACCTCCATAGGTATCACAAGGGATAAGAAACTAAGAGTAATGCTGCTCAATGCCAGAAGTCTAAACCTCAAGATGCATGCACTCGAAACTCTCCTTAGCATGGAGAACATCGATATCTGTGCAGTAACAGAAACCTGGTTCAGGGCTCCGGAGAGCACCCCAGCACTACCAGGTTATACCTCATACCATGCTTTTCGGCCCCAAAACTTGGACTGAACCACAAAAGGAGGGGGAGTATCGATATTCATCAAAGGTACCCACACCTCCAGGTTGGTGGCAAAGCACGAAGCATCAGAGACTATCCATGTGCAACTAACAGTGGGTAAAACTGCCTTACAGTTTATAGCCTGCTACAGACCACCCTCCCAAACCCAGAAACCCCACTCGGCCTTCCTGAGAACACTGGAAAATATGAAGGTCTCTCCAAACACCATTATATTGGGCGACTTCAACTGCCCAAACATAGACTGGGAGCATTACTCTAGCTCCAACACCCTAGCCCAAAGGTTCCTAGAATTTATAAACTCAAATGCTATGGAACAACTTGTTACCACTCCCACAAGAGGGGATAACATACTGGACCTGATCATCACCAACATGGGGACTCTATGCTCCAGACCAGAAGTGTATCCCTCACTGGTAAGATCAGACCATAAACTAATCTCACTGGATATTCACATCCTGACCCCACCCCCTGCCCAGAAAACCACAGTGAAAAACTTCTCTAAAGCAAATTTCACACTCCTCAAAACCAAGGTGGAATCCTTCAAAGCCCCCGGGCCTGTGGAAAATATGGCCCAGACCGCAGAATCCTTTATAAATGCATTCTGTGAACACCTTCAGGAATGCATGGATCATGCGATCCCAAATAAAACCAAGCCCCAATCCTCCAAAGGCAGACGTCCTGTCTGGTGGACCCCAGCCATAAACAAACTATACAATAGAAGGAGGAAGCTACTAAATGACAGAGCAAAATCCCAAAAAGGGAAGGCATCACTGATCAGTATTAGCAAAAAACTATGGGCACTCATAAAATTGTCTAAGGCCAGCTTCAAGAGAAAATTTGCACAGGACACTAAGGATAATCACAAGGCTTTCTTTAGTTATGTTAGGAACCTGGGTGGTAATTCCCAGATATGTTCAGAATTAGTCCAAAATGACAAAAAATATACCGAACCCACAGACATTGCCAACATCCTAGCTGACAGGTTCAGCTCAAACTTCTCCCCCCCCATCCCCACCAAAAGGGCAAATATCTATCCCAGCAGAGTGCTGCCCCCCTGACATTTCAGATGCTCAGGTAAGAGCCACCCTCTCCAAAGCAAAAAACACAGCATCAATGGGACCAGACGGTGTCCCGGGCTGCATCCTACATGAACTCCAAGAAGAGCTAAACCCAAACATAAAACTACTGTTCAATCTCAGCCTTACTACAGGATATGTGCCCAAAGAGTGGCGTACAGCAACAGTGGTCCCTCTCCATAAAGGTGGTGCCTCAATGGATCCTGGAAACTATCGCCCCATAAGCCTGACTAGCTTGGTCTGCAAAGCTATGGAAAGGATCATTATGGACCTCATAAGTAAAGATATTGGGGACCTACAGACACTGGATCTTATCCAGTTCGGCTTTGTTAAGGGCAGATCCTGCCTCTTAAACCTGGTTGATTTCTTTGAAACAGTCACCAAGGCCATTGACGAGGGGAAGGTGGTCCACACAGCCTACCTGGACCTCGCAAAGGCCTTCGATACAATACCCCACTCTGGCATTATAGATAAGCTCACCAGCTTAAATATAAACCCCTATGTCACTAGATGGATTGCAAACTGGCTCAAGGACAGAACCCACATGGTTAGAATTGCTGGAGCCATGTCTGACTCCAAACCAGTTACAAGTGGTGTCCCATAAGGCTCAGTCCTGGGACCTCTTTTGTTCGGTATATACAGGCCAACACGGAAGGACTGTGGCTGACCAAGTTTGCAGATGACTGCAAACTGGGCACCATAATCGACTCTCCAGCCGACACAAGCATCCTCCAAAAGGGCCTCATAGAAACAGACAACTGGTGCCAGAGCCATGGCCTCAAGCTAAATGCCAAAAAGTGTATAGTCATCCCCTTTGGCAAAAACAAAGTGCCCACAAATTACCACATAGGTGGTAATCCACTAAGTACAGAAGAAGTAATTAGGGACCTGGGGACCCAAGTTGATAGCAATCTCTCATTTGACAAGTGGTTAGAAAAACATTTTATATAGCCTATCTAATCATGAAGGGATTCACATCTAGATCAGGGGAGGTTATCGTGCCTCTTTACTCATCCCTCATCAGGCCCATAATTGAGTACAATGCCCCTTTTGGGATGTACCTTACCAGACACCTGCAGCAAATGGAAAGACCCCAAATGTACCTCACCAAGAGGATCAAAGGGCTCAAACAGATGCCATATGCTGCCCAGTTAAAGAAACTCCAGCTCTACTCAGTGGCATACCACCTGTTTAGAGGCGATCTGTGCCTGACGTATAAAGCCATGTCCAACCCAGAATTAAAGGACATGTTGCACCTCAGAAAATCCAAATCCCATCGAGCTACTCGTTCGAGAGACTTGAACCCCAGCACTGAAATAAATAGGACATGCTGGAGGGACAGATTCATAACCCAGAGGCTCCCTTCACTCTGGAGTAAAATTCCAGTCCAGGTTAGGCAGAGTCCCTCATTGACTCTCTTCAACAGGAATCTTGATGAGTGGATGGGAGATCGTAGGTTTACCCCAGGTATCACTTCTGTGTCACTGTTAGACAGAGGCACAGTATACTAACCTCGAAAAAGGGCATAGCAAAATAAATTTAAAATGGGTGGCGAAAGCCAAACACATTCTGGCTAGGCTTATAAATGCTCTAGGGCAGATAGCCTAGTATGAACCTATGAACCTATGAAAAATAGGAATGCCATACCACACAACTTGTTCTGTGGATCTTTACCCAACAGTTGTTGTGGGATTACATTACATGACTGTGATAAGAAAAGCAGCCATTCTAGCAGGAAATAATGTTACACCATCACTTTACAACCTCCACACATTATCATAGCAGGACAAACACTGGCATATCTGTTTAGGGCAGAGGCCATACCTCCCAACTGTCCCTAATTTTCAGGGATGTCTCTGATTTTGAAACAAAATTTAGCTCTGTCCCTCAGAATCCCTCCGAAAACTACTGACTTTGGCCAGAAAGGTAGTAAATTACACATAATGAGTAATGACAATAATTAAGAGTTAGACACTTCTTTTATTTCAGAAAAGGTGTATTAATCTATATGCTCTGGTTCTCTCAAAGTCTCAACTTAATGGCACTAATATTTTAAAGGTGTCCCTGACTTTTTCTCTACTTTTCCCTGAGTCTGTTCAAATATGTACCTGAGTGTTTGAGAGGTCTGGCAGAGGCAGAAAAGTACAGTTGTGTACACTTACCATAAATGTAGATGTTTGAGTGTATTCACTGTTGCAGTCATTACATTTGGGTAATCCTGCTGGCAGGTTGCCCTCAGTCGGCCTGAATTCCAAAGTCCTGGGTCCTGCATCGGCTGCTG
This sequence comes from Protopterus annectens, assembly GCF_019279795.1. Classification (NCBI taxonomy): domain Eukaryota; kingdom Metazoa; phylum Chordata; order Ceratodontiformes; family Protopteridae; genus Protopterus; species Protopterus annectens. The sequence goes on from NC_056725.1 coordinate 1,587,144,447, forward strand.
TCGTCCCTTCCCTGACGTCAGATCGTCAGGGGGTATAAAAGATGTGGCCGACGCCATTTTCTTTAGTTTTTCTTGCCCCAGATGTCAGGTGCCCCCTGAAAGGGTAGCCAAAATTTATATATATATATATATATATATATATATATATATATATATATATATATATGTAAATACATGCACCAATATAAACTTTACCTTCATCTACAAGCAAATACACTACATAGGTTGTATAAATCAGTGAAGGAAAGACAGGTTCTATCAGAAGAAAAGGGGGATGGTGGGTGGGTAACCTGGACTGCAACAGTGAATACACTCAATCCTCTACATTTATGGTAAGTGTACACAACTGTACTATGTTCTTTGTGTTTCACTGTTGCAGTCATTACATTTGGGTAGAGTCCCAAAGCTATGGATGGGAGGCTGGAGCTAAACAGCATTAGGAGCGGCCATGAGGCCCTGCAGAACTGCAGTGGCAAAGCCTGCCCTGGATTTAGAGTAGAGTGGCAGATGATAGTGCTTTGTAAAGGTGTGCACTGAACTCCAAGTAGCAGCCTCTAAAATGTCCTTGGTTGGTACTCCCCTGAGAAAAGCTGCTGAAGTGGCTGCAGCTCTGGTTGAATGTGGCCTAATGCCCTTAGGCACTGGCTTGCCATGGTGTAAGTAGCAGAAATGAATGCAGTGGCCTATCCAATGTGAAATAGTCTGCTTTGAGATAGCCTTTTCTTGTGTCCTGCAGCATATGCCACTAGTAGTTGCTCTGTCTTTCTGAAAACTTTGGTTCTGTCCAAGTAGAATCTAAGCTGTCTGTGTACGTCCAAAGAATGCAGAATTCTTTCCCCCTTGTTTTGTGGATTTGGATAAAAAGTTGGCAGAGGAATAGTTTGGTTAAGAGCCACACTGGACACCACCTTAGGCATAAATGTTGGGTTTGTCATCAGAGAGACCCTGTCTGGATAAAAAATGATAAAAGTTTCCACTGCCATGAGTGCCTGTAGCTCTGAAACTCATCTTGCAGAAGTTATTGCTAGGAGCAGAGCTGTTTTCCAAGATAAAAACTTTATATCAGCAGTAGCAGCTGGCTCAAAAGGAGGCCGGGTGAGATTTTTCCAAGACAGAGTTGAGGTCCCATGCAGGCATTGGAGGTCTCCTTGGAGGCCTTAAATTTTTGGCTCCTCTGAGGTACTGTTTTAATAAGGGATGAGAAAAGATTGGTGGCTCTGTATTGTAATGAGCCGAAATGGCAGAGGCATGAATTTTAATAGATGAAAAAGATAGGCCTTTGTCCAGCATCTCAGTTAAGTATTGCAAAATTTGAGGAATATTTGGCACAGCTGTATCAGTTCATTGTGCCTGGTTCCAAGCATAGAATCTCTTCCATTTCCCAGCATAAGATTTTCTAGTACTAGGACTTCTGGCCTCCAAAATGACATCCATCACAGCTTTACTGAGAGGAGTGTTTTGTATGACTACATTATCCGCCATGCTGCCAGGTTTAAAGTCCTGAGTTGGCTGTGCAGGTTCTGATTGTTTTGCTGGGACAGTAGATGAGGTATTTGAGGTAAGGTCCAAGCTGGGCATTGAGATAAGTTCTTCAGGATTGGAAACCAGTACTGGCAGGGCCAGTCTGGGGCAATCAGTATCATTTTTGGCTTCTCCTGTCTGGCCTTTAGGAGTACCTTGGGCAGGAGAGGCAGTGGGGGAAAGGCATATACTGATAGGTTTTTCCAGCTGAAAGATAGGGCGTCTGTGATAAGTCCTTGTGCAGAATCTTTTTAGTTGGCAGTTGTGAGGGGGGGGGCAAATAGATCTATGTCCATGCATCCCCATTTCCTTGTTATCATGCTGAAGACTTGTGGATCCAGCTGCCACTCATGGGGATCCATGAGGTTTCTGCTTAGTTCGTCTGCCAGAGTATTTTTGCTTCCTGGCAGGAATTGTGCCTGCAGATGTTCTTGGTAAGTTAATGCTGTGTCCCACAAAGTCATGGCTAGTCTGCAAAGGGGGTAAAAATGTGTGCCCCCTGCTTGTTTATATACCACATGACCGTGGTGTTGTCTGTCTTTATCAGTAGTTGTCCCGGATGAAGTAGGTCCTTGAAGGATGTCAGGGCATTCTGAACAGCTAACATCTCTTTTTGATTGATATGTAGATGCATTTGGGTTGAGGACCATGTGCCCTGAATGCATCTTCCTGCCATGTGGGCCCCCCAGGCATAATCTGATGCATCCGTTGTTAGTGTCTGCCTGGCTGGGGGTAATGTGAATGGCTGTCCCTTGTTTTGGTGACAAGCCTTTGCCCACCATCAAAACTCCTGTGGTAGGCAGGGAATAAGAATAATCATTGTTTCCAGGCTGTGGCAATGTTGAGTCCAAACACGTTTTAGGTACCATTGAAGTTTCCTCATATGCAGTCTTGCATATGGAATTAGTAGGATGCAGGATGCCATGAAGCCCAAAGCCTGCAGAATTCTTCTTGCAGATAACTCCTTTGTTGCCAACATCTTGAAATAGGTAGTCAGTTGCCTTTGTTTGTCTGGCATGAGATAATACATCTGGGCAGTTGTATTTAAGCTTGCACCCAGGAATATTATCTCTTGAGAGGGTACTAGTTTTGATTTCTTTTCATTGACTGTGTACACTAGGCATGTTAGAAGTCTTTACACATACGCCAGATGCTATAGAAGAATGTCCTTGTTCTCTGCTTGAATTAGACAGTCGTCCAAGTAAGGATATATTTGTATTCCTCTTTGTCTGCAGAATGCAATTACTGGTGCCAGGCACTTTGTAAAGACCCTGGGCGCAGTAGGTAAGCCAAAGGGCAGTGCAGAGAATTGGTAATGCATTGAGTCTGCCATGAATCTGAGGTATCTTCTGCATAATTGTCTGATTGGGACATGCAGGTATGCCTCTTTTAGGTCTAGAGTCACCAGCCAAGCGTTCTTGCCCAGCATGGGCAGAACCTGCTGCAAAGTCATCATCTTGAATTTTGGTATATCCAGGAATGTGTAGAGAATAGATAGCTCCAGTATTGGTCTCCAGGTCTTGTCCTTTCTGGGTACCAAGAACAGTCTTGAGTAAAATCCTTGTCCCTGCTCTTGCTCTGGTACTTGTTGAATGGCCCCCATGACCAAGAGGGATGAGACTTGTTTTTGTGCCTCTGCCCATTGATTTTTTGGCAGATCTGGCCAGCCGTTTGCCTTTGGCAGGGTATGGAATGGAACTTGTACCCTTGTGACACGATGTTTAGAACCCACTTGTCCTGGGTTATAATGTGCCAATTTTGAGAAAAAAAACATACTAATTTTCACCCTAAGGGTGCTGCCAGGAGATAAGTGCTTGGTGCAGGCAGGGTGAAGTCATTGGGACTGTTTCCTGTATGGTTGTGATTTCTCTTCTCCAACTTTGGAGGTAGAAGCATCCCATTGCTTTGACCTGTAGGAGCCTTGTGCCAGGGATCTGCCTCTAGGGTGTCTGGATCTGCCCCTTTGAGGTCTGTCTGACACAGGAAAGGACCAATTCTTTGTAGGCCAGTGTCTACTAAACCTAGGTGGCTGTACTTGTAAAAAATCTTTGACAGTTTGCATAGATTTAGCTTTGTCCTCCATTTTCTTTAACACCTCCTCTGCCTTAACACCAAACAAAGTATCATGCTGTAAAGGTGCATCTAATAATTTAACTTTGACATGATCAGGCAAATTTTGTTCCGTTAACCAAGCATGCCTCCTAATTGTTTCCATAGTGGAAAGTGCATCGGACACGGATATCCTTCAGAAGGGACTCACGGAAACAGATAGCTGGTGCCAGAGCCATGGCCTGAAGTTAAATGCCAAAAAATGTATAGTCATACCCTTCGGGAAAAACAAGGTAACCCCAAGCTACCATATAGGTGGCAATCCACTAAGCACAGAAGAGGTTATCAGGGACCTGGGGACCCAGGTTGACAGTGGCCTTTCTTTTGACACTCACGTTGCTAAAGTGGTTAGAAAGACCTTCTACATTGCCCACCTGATCATGAAGGGATTCATCCAGATCTAGTGAGGTCATTGTTCCCTGTACTCTTCACTTATCAGACCAATGATCGAGTACAATGCCCCATTCGGGATGTATCTCACCCGATATCTGCAGCAATTGGAGAGACCCCAAAAGTTCCTCACCAAAAGGATAAAGGGACTCCAAAATCTGTCATATGCTGCCAGATTGAAGAAACTCCAGCTCTATTCAGTCGCATACCGTCTGCTCAGAGGTGACATGTGCCTGACATACAAGGCCATGTCCAACCCGGAATATACATGCTCCACCTCAAAAAATCCAAATCCACCAAAACCACTAGAGCAAGCGTCTTAAACCTTAGCACGGATATAAATAGGACATGCTGGAGGGATAGATTTATCACTCAGAGACTCCCTATGCTGTGGAATAAAATCCCGGTCCATGTGAGGCAGAGCACCTCGCTGACTCTGTTCAAGAGAAATCTAGACCTGTGGATGGGAGATCGTAGGTTTACCCCGGGAATCATCTCTGTGTCACTTCTGGACAGAGGCACAACAAACTAATGGGCACAGTATTTTTTCATATAAGGGGTGGCGTAAGCCACAAAAATTTGGGCTAGGCAAATGCCTTAGGGCAGATAGCCTAGTATAAACCTATGAACCTATGAACCTATGAACCTAATTACAGAACCCGTAACTGTGGCCCTGCAGGAGGCCTCCAAAGAATCAAAACCACATTGCAAAGTATGCTTTCCAGCTTGTTCAACTGTATGCAATAAATCCTGCATTTCCTTGTTTTCTGCACATTCAGAGTTTAATAACATTTTCTGTTTAAGCAATGCCATGACATGTTGCTGATATTTGAGCATATGAGACTGACAGTTTAAGGCCCTTATAGCTAAGGTAGCAGATGTGTAAACATTTTTTTCCCATCTATCCAGTGCCCTAGAATCTCTGTCAGAGGGGGTAGGGTTTTTTTGCTGGGGAAGCCTTAACTCCTTTGGGACCCTGAGAAATAGTTTCTGGGTCTGCAGCAGGGTTTTCAAAAAGGAATTTATGAGAGTCAGGAACCCTGTAATATCTGTCAGGCTTAACAGGAGCTGGAGGTAAGGAGTCAGGTGTAAGACTAGACTCGGAAAACACATCATCTACAATATTTAACACAGGTGGAATGGCTAATGGCCTGTGTTGAGGTAGTAAAAGGAAATCCCTGAGCCTCTTTTTAGATTCAGAAAAATCTTGGCTCTCCCAGTGAAAATGCTCCCTCATGGTATGCAAGGTTTCCCCAAATGAATAATCCTCTGGAGGAGAAGCTGAAGGTATAGCTTCTTCAGCATCAGAATCCTCATGGGGGGAAAAGAATATTCCTGATCAGAAGAGGAATCAGAAGAAATAGAAACCTGATCTGAAGATTCAGTCAGTCTCTTGCCTAGGCCTCTTATCAGGAGGGAGATTGGAACCTCTGATCAAGGTAATTAAGTCTTCGGCCATTTTGATCATCTGTTTTTTGGGCATAGAGGCCTGTCCACGTGGCTCTTGAGTTTGTTTCTTTGCTTTAGAAGGTGCTTTAGTCTTTTCCTTTGAAGCTGAGGTTGGCTTGATGTAAAGATGTTTAGGTCTGAATACACCCTCAGAAGCCGGTGCCTGCTCAGCGGCTCTGGACCCACCTGAAGGAATAGTATCCAAGGCTCCAATATCTTGTGTTTCCACTGGCATGGCCGACTCCACATGGGAGTTGGTAGCGGGCTGCGACTCTAAAGTAGTGGGTGTTATGGGCTGTGAAAGCGCCTCACTGAGAACCGGCGAACCGGCGACTGGCTTAGGAGAAGCTTCGTCATCGGTTTTCGGCCTCAGTTGTCTGTCTCTCTCCTTTTCTTTGTGTTTTTTATGAACTCTGGTAGTCGGATGGCTATCCAATGACATTTCTGGATAATTAAACTGGTGTCCAAAATAGTTTAAAGCAAAATCATACTGGCGCTTAATAGTGCGTTGGTTAAATCTAGCACAAAACCGACAACCAGCAACATTGTGATCAGGGCCTAGGCAAGGAATACAGTAAGAATGAAAGTCCTTATGAGGTATTTGCTTTCCACAAGCAATACAACTATTAACTTTTTCTGACATCAGTCTGGAGCAAGAAAAAAGTTTCCCCAATGGGGTACTTAGCTTTATTGAAGACTTTGAATCTGAAACTCGAACACGAAAATCTCAGGAGTCGGCCGACCGGCACTTGCGAACTGCTTCTGTTTTGGGCACCACGCGGCAAGAAAGACTGAAGAAAATGGTGTTGGCCACATATTTTATACCCCTGACAACCTGATGTCAGGGAAGGGGTGACAGCAGCTGATGCAGGACCCAGGACTTTGGAATTCAGGCCAATTGAGGGCATCCTGCCAGCAGGATTACCCAAATGTAATGACTGCAACAGTGAAACACGAAGAACATCACAGAGGCATATCAGCCTTTCTGCTGTTACACACTGTGCAAATAGCTTTGGAAGGAGTTCTGGAAGCATACCCTTATGTAGGAATACAACACTGAAATACAAAAGCATGTAGCCATGTACTGGTAGCAATCAGCTGTAACAATGCCATTGCTCTAGTGCTGAAAAGACCTGTGTGGTGCACAGACAAAGAATAACAGGCTAATCTCTGGCTACCATGTGGGTAGGTCCACAGTTGGGAATTACGCAGACAGACTACTTGCCTTGATAAACTAACATGTACACAGCAACCCTGTAAGTCCAGCAAGATAAAATTCACACAATAATACATACGTTCTCTGTACGTCTGCACCCCTACCCAAATGTAGAATATACCTGTGTGTGCAGGGTCTACCAAGGATGTAGGTAAGCATACTCACAGTACTGAAATGTGTCCAGTTTTTCTGAGCAGCTTGTGCTAATGTCAACACTAAAAAAGCACAAACTGTTTAGAACTGAGTAAATGAATATTCACAGTATAGCAGTTCACAAGCAATTCTTGTGCCAAAGGAATACATCTCAATAACTAGCTTTGTATGGCAGTTAATTGTAAAATTTCTAAAGAAAGTACATCCTCCCATGTATCTTGGGTTAGCATTTTGAGGGGTGAGTACATTTCTACACTGACAAGTGTGTACTGGAAGCAGCAAAATTTAGGTGTGGGTACAAAATGTACATCACTGGCTACACCCCTGGCTTCTGATATAAGAACTATACCAACCTTCTGTCTTAAACAATGATGTCCACAGCAAAGAAGGATGATCTCCATCTTGGAAAGCTAAAAGGGCCACGCCTACCTGAGTTAGCAATTTATAGTACTGGGTTGCTGTGACAGTGATTACTGCAATTACTACACAGCAGGCTGCATGCAATTAGCAAATGGTGGCCACTAATTGGCCATCACATGCTCATGTGCAAATACCTACAAAAGCAGAGAGAGAAAGAGAGAGAGAAATAAAAATAAATAATACCAAATCATACAAAGGAAACGTATGTGACACATATGTATTTACTGGCATGTAGTAGATGTTTTTGAAGAGTAGTCTATATAATGTGAACCATTCATATGTAGCAGCAGTACTTATCTATGCACAGATGTCCTGCTTAACTACTGCTATGGACAATACAGTGTGTAACTGTGGGCAGTGGGACATACCTGTGAAATGTGTAGCTCAGCATTAAATGTCAAAGATCTGATCCATGTTCTCTGTGTTCTGTACAGTAGTGTGGCCAATGGCTGCTGGGGGGATTAGCGCTGCCATTATATAAACATTGGTGTGACAGAGCAACACATGCATGATAGTCATATTAAAGTGTAGCTTAGCATTGGCAACTGCTGTAGCAGTCTAGTATGCTTATCTAGCATTTGTAGCTATATATACCCCCTCTAATGTTAGTATGTGTTCACATGTGACACTTCTTTGTGTTGCAGCAAGGCCCACCAGTTCAGCTGTGAGGTCCAGGGACTTACAACAGTGTGGACCTTGTGTGTGTATGCCACACACATACGGATAAATATATATGTATCATATATAGTCACATCTGTATATGTGCATAGAGCAGGGAAAATATTGCAACTGTTTGTGAAGGGTGGAGATATATATGTTGGTGAAGGTTAGTATGCGCATATTTGTATGTAGGTTTTAGTGTGTGACAAACAAGACAGCATACAATGCTGGTATATGACATGTGGTGGTTAAACACTGTGGGTGGTTTGTTCAGTTTGCAGTGTTGAAGCCATTGAGGCATGCTAATGCTACCTGGGCTGTGAACGCCTTCAATGCATTTATCCTAAGACTGTGCGATTTAATTACATTACTGTACACCTCACATCCTTTGTATAATTGATATTCTCACTATGAAAGGTGAAATGTATATGTGCCTACATATATATGTATATGTACACCAATGGATGTGCATATGTGTGTATATATATATATATATATATATATATATATAGTTATATATATTCATACACACCTACATCTACTTGTTGCCATACATTCTCTGTACTGTTAACTGACTGTGATGTTCAATATGTTTGTAAATACGTCAAAGATATGTATCTGTGGGATAGCTTAGTAGGAAACTGTTTATGTCCTGGTATTATGTGTCCTTGCTTTGATCCTAGCAAAAGCTGTGTATTCTGTTGCTAGGCAGAAAAAGTGCTATTGCATGCAGTGTGATTAAGTCCCTTAGTTTTAACTAGGGTGTGTCATTGGAAGCTAAAGCACTACATCTATGATTATTGATTGGTACTGATGATGAATCCAAATCCTGTGTGTACTGTAATACTACTTGAAGCTCTGGGCCTGTACAGCAAAGTATGGTGTATGTCCACATTGCTTGCATCCACTGTTTGTGTGATCCCTGTATTCATCACAGATTACATTTCTCAAGATTAAGGTTGTGTAAGTACTGACACACAGTACTGTATAGTACACACTGAAAGCTTATCTGGGTTGTCATACCTTTGTGTCCTGTAATTATGTCTGATGTGTGTGTGGGTATGTCTGTAACATGTCCTTTGACATATGTGTGGTAAAACATATAACTGCGTATCTAGCAAAATTCATAGTGTACTACAGCAGTGTGCGACCTATATTTCCCAATTGCGCACATATTTTGGACACAGGTTTGCCATTAACAAGTTGTGTGGTATAATAGTAATGCATTTACTGGACCTTGCATGTGATGGATGATATATTTCTTTACACATCAGCTTGATGTATATGTGCTGTGGCTAGGTGGTTCATTGTGTTGCATACAGTGTGCCAGGTACTCTTGTATAGTCTTATATAGTGATTTTATTTTGTTGCTGTGCAGAACGTGGTTCATTAGATTGAGAGTGAGCCAGGCACTTCCAAGCAGTTGTGGGGTGAACAGTAATAAGTGTCAGTTAAAGTGTTTGACTCTTGGTTAGCTAATAGGTTGCTATATATGACAGTTCAGTGATATCTGTACTGTATAATGTTAAATGCGACATATGACTTGCTCAGACATATTTTCATATTTATGTCTTTCAGGGATCATGGCACATTGCAAGAACCCCACTTACAGTAGTGCTGAAGATGACATAATTACTACCAGTATGATTCAGCACTACAGTCTCATGTTCTCACGAACCAGCCAGGACCAGCAGGAGTGTACTGCAATGTGGCAAGATGTTGTCCACAGGGTAAATGAAGTAGGTCTGCATAACAGGACATATGATCAGGTACGCCACCACTGCAGTGATCTTCTCAGACATGTCCGTCAGCATGCTGCTGATGTGCGGCAACAACAGCTTGCAACAGGAGGTGGTGTTAATATCCACCCCCCCCCCCTCACCAGAGTGGAGGAGCTGCTCCTGAGCCAGGTGGTACCTGCCCAACAACAACAGCAGCAGACATACACCATGATGGAGGTTGGAGCCTCCCAGCAAGCACACATGGAGCATGCAGGTAACATGGCATATATGTAGACTACTGTTATCTGTATTGGTAGATCATGCATATGTGAGATGTGGAGTGTGTCGTTAAAATATGTGGAGCCTGTTGTTGTGCAATACTGATCATTTGGAACATAATCTGTAGCCCTGTGAATGTAAATTGTTGTACTGTAAGATTGCAAACACACAGTAGCAATGCCACAGTTGTGGCCACTGACAAACTGAGTCATCTCTATGTAGGTCCCTCTGGGGTGACATCAAGGCGGCAGACAGATGCTGGTGAGTGTGTTCTACAGTTATTATTGTAAATAAAAAGTGCATGTCATAGTTAAGGTGTAGGCCATGTACACAGTTAACACACCTACCCATAATGCACGCTGTGCATGTTTGGTGTAAGACCACGCACATCTCACTAATGTGATTAGCTGCCTCAAACACATGCAATACCCAGACTATCTCAAACAAATGTGGCTAGACTGTAGTGACCATTAGATAGGCACAGTTGATACTCAACATGCACATAACATACACATCTATGTCATACACAGAGCATTTTAACATGCTACACATAAAGGATTCCCAAACCCACTGTAAAGACACACTCCAGTATCCAAAATCTCATCCACACATTACACATAATATACCTGAGGGGTAGAGACCTATCATGGGGCATTTAAACACTCTGCAACACACTACACATTCATGTAGGGAATGTTCCTTACTGGCCTCCTTACAAACTCATGTAACAACTCTTTGTGAAATGGTGAATGTAGCCAAGGTAGTACAGTTCCTGTACAGCATGAGTAGTGCTGGTTTAGGAAACATTTGTTGCCTTGAGTGACCACATGATGCTTCATGATGATGGCCTATGGTACTATACCCCATCCAGTTATTGTAACCACAGTACTACACATAGCTTTCATTGCTATACACCTTGCTATACATCTTAATGTTGCATGTGTGCACACATATGCACCTCAAAACAATATGCATACCAATCCCCATTTGCACAACTGACACATATATGTCTTGTGATGCTATTGAGTTTTGAATACCTGCACAGAAATCTTGTGTCCATGCATGCATTGTGTTCCAGAGGGAGGCCCATCACCTAATAACAAAACACATGCATCAAAGCCATGTATACTGTTAGTAACAAGGACTGTCTACACTTGCACTGCATGCTGTTGAGCAACACATGTCCTGCATGCTGACATGTGTGATATGACTGTTTTGATTGTGATACTGTACCTCACCATAACCTGCTATTGTCTATGTTCTGAGATTGCTGGTGTTGTGTGTGTCTGCTTTAGGGAAGAGTGCATTTTTGTGTGTGTGCGTGTGTGCATGTGCGCATGTGTGCATGTGTGTATGTGGTCTGACATCATGTTCGGGTCTTAAAGTGTGATTCCTGTTTTCCTCTCACAGTTGCCGAGGTGGGGCTGGTTCAGTACAGCAGGGAACTTGATGTCACTGAGAAAGACAGTGTTCATGAGGATAGGTGTGTTAAGGCACAGGCAGGTTTGTCAGGGTCTGTTGTTGGGCCATCAGTTGACAGTACACAAGTCTCCACCCCATCCATGCACACAGTCATACTGCCTGTACATCCATCATCACCATTGCCCTTAGCTGAGGGACAGTGTATTGTTGGCACTGGCCAGGACAGTGTGGTATCTATGGCACATGTATCAGGACACAGCAGCCATAGCCAGATGTCTGGAATGGTACCACATAGGCAGATGCCCAGGGTTCTCGTCAGAGAACTGCTGGTCATTATGTCCCTGGCAGACGTGCCACACCTCTTTCTACTACACACATTTTCCGGGCTGTCATGGAGGCACAGACACGAATGGAGTGGTACACCAGACAGGCACTAAGGGCACATAGGGCTCATAACACCTCTATAAATGACAGTATCCATGACCTAGCAGGTGCCATATGTAATTACACTGAGGTCATTGATAGACGTTGGGGTGAGACATTGGATGTCCTCCACAATGTCATGTCCATGTGTCAGGATGGTGCTGGATGGTTGAGATGTCGACAGGGACATATGCCAGCAACATCAGAAGCTGGAGGTCACTGTGGACATCCAGCAAGTCACAGCTGCTCCCATAGTGCCAGTACCAGTCCCAGCAATGTTGGGGGGGCTGTCCATAGACCGTCCTAGAAGACCACATGCATGTGGCTCTGGCTAGTCCCAGCAGGGACCTGGATCCAGTGGACATAATTCAACCTCTTTGGATCGTACCCAGTCTGGATTAGTGCCTAATACTGTCTGTAGCACCCCTGCCAGTCACAGATTCCATATCCGTGGCCAGAGACGGTGATCTGTAAAGCCTGTTTGGTACAGTCTGTAGCTGACTCACAAATCCCCGTATATGGTAGCCACATGGTGGAACTGTGTGCATGCAGACACACACACATAAACCAGAAACCTAGGGCAAACACATACCCAAATACATTACAGCAACGTTGGCTCATAACAGTACTCATGGTCCTCACACACACACTCACACACACATGTCGATTGTATGGCTCAGTGTAGGCCTCTGGCTAACCAATAACACACCCTGTGCATATGATGAAAACTGTGCCACCTCCTGTCATCTGTAACATTGATGCTGGAACAGGCTAACATGGTGCTGATGCACAGGGTGACTTTAATAAAGTATAGCAATGGTTGAATGTGCAGCATGTTGTCAGCAGTAAAGTGTAATGATATCCTTGAAGGTGTAGCCAAGCAGACATGATGCATTAAAGCTGTAATTAGCAATGCTGTATTGTTTCCACCAGTGTTAATTCCAATTGTGTTTTGTTTGCCCATGTGCCAATTGGCTGATGTGTGTAGTTGTGTCAGCATGTGTTATACAGTGGAGAGTAAGTGTCGGGTGTGTGCAGCACAGGTCTGCAGGTGTACATTTGTGAACATGGTGGAGGCACACTGTCTGCATGTACGTGCATATTGGACACATGGACAGGGTGACATGCCCTGTATTGGCCAGTATTAACACTCCATACTTTCTATTGGTGGCCAGTATGCATTGTACTACACTCATTTTGGAACTTGAGTACACACGTGTGTGTATGAGACAGGTTGACACTGTGCTGTGGGTAATGCTGTTGTTGCTATCTGTCATTGGTTTGCATTACTAAGGTTAACCCTGTCCCAGCTGCATAATCCTTTATTAATGCACACTGTTCACCTACAGGGTTGCATGGACCGTGCTATCACAAACACAAGAAATTCTCACTTATAGAGTAAAAGTGCATTAGTCTCATGGAACCCTGCCATAAACTAAATATATAATAGAAGGTGTGAAGTTGTACCAAAAGAGTTACATACCAAGAAGGGATGTATCTGGTCAGTATCATTGGGAAAATACAATCCCTCAATAAACATACAAGGCAAACTTCAAAATACAAAATGGCAAGGATTCCAAAGACAACACTAGAGCTTTCTTCAGTGTTGCTCATAATCTACAGGGAAATCTCAGATCGGGTCACAGTTAATGTAAATGGTCACAAAGTACAATTATCTGACTGGCATTACCAATTCCTTGTCAGAAAATTTGAATGTGGATTTCACCACCCTGTCATTACACAAGGGCCACATTTCCAGACCTGAAGAATGTAAAACCTGATGATTCACAGACACTCTAGTTAAAACATCTCTTTAACAAAGTAATTGATAATCAAAGATAATTGATTTATCTTGGGTAAGGTATTTAAACTAATGGAAATTGATTGCATTTTGTCTGATGAAGTCCTTGGTTTTAGGACGAAAACGCATGTAGTGTAATCTGGTGAAGAAAAGTTTATTTGTTCGTGTATTTGTGTGCAGCACCTGGCTTGTGGAATAAACTGTTGTGGAGTATTGTTCTTTGGTCCTTGGCATTCTTCTTTTTGGATTTATCGGTTGGTCTTGAAGTGCCACTCGTACTGTTCTTTAACAAAGTACACACCACAGTGGCAATGGTACTGGACAGTGTCCCTGGCTGTATCATACACAAGCTGACATAGGAAGTCACCACTCACCTAAACACTCTGTCCAGATGCAGCCTCTATACAGGTTACATACTTGTGGAATGACACACGGTAATGGTGTTCACAGTCCACAAGGGTTGAGCTACAACGTCATCTTCTTCTCCTTTTGGATGCTCCCATTAGGGGTTGCCACAGTACATATTTTTTTCCTGGCCTCTGCATCTTGCGCTATCACACCATCCACCTGCATGTCCTTTTTCACCACAGCCATAAACCTCATCTTAGGCATTCCTCTTTTCCTGTTACCTGGCGGCTTCATCCTTAGCATCTATTTCACAATATACTCTGTATCCCTCCTCAGCACATATACAAACCAACTTAATCCTGCCTATCTGGCATGGTCTACTAACCTTCAAACCTGACCCTCTAATATACTTATTCTTAAACCTGTCTGCCCTCGTCACACCCAGTGCAAATGTTAACATAAATTGATTAATTAATTGTCTGATGAAGCATAGGTTTCACTTGACGTAAAGCGCTTACCTTTGTACTTCTGTTGGATGTAATAAATCATTTGGATTTTGGTTTTAATCCGTTGTCTGCAGCTGCTTTGATTCATTGTGGTTAGTTCTCCTTTTGCTTTTTGCACTTGTTTCCTGGTTTTTGAAAGGAGTGCTATTTAGCAGTGAGGTTTCTTCACTTCGTAACTAATAAATTGATTAAGGGTAGAACTACAACAGGTCTGGAAAATCTCACCCTATAAGCCAGACCAATGTTATCTAGAAGGCTATGGAGCACAGCATTATGGAACTCATTAACAGTGATATTATGAACCTGCAAACACTGCACCATACCCACTTAGGTTCTCTAAAGGCCAGATCATGGCTCCTCCACCTAGTAGACTTCAAGCCAGTCAACAAGGCAGGTGAGGGAGGGTAGGGCAACACAGCCAAGCTATAGCTCACCAGCAATTCATTCCCATCCCACATACTGGTATTATACATAACCTCAACAGACTGACCATAAATAATTGTTAGATGATGGCTTGACAACTGACACACAGATGTAGGACACGCAGTAACATTTGCAGCCTCCATGTACTATTCTATGCCAGTAACAAGTGGTATTCACCTGCACTCAGTCCTGTGACCACTCCTGTTTGGCATATAGCTTTCTTAGGTACAAGCAAACTCAGTAGGGATATGTCTGCCCACATTTCATGACAATGCATACTGTGGGCTATATTTTATTCTCCAGATGACACATACATCCTCCCAAAGGGTATCATATAGACAGATACCTGGTATCAAACTCATGCTGTAAAGCTATAAGCATACGAAAGCATAGTTATCCACTTTTAGAAAACAGAGTATCCCCAGAGTACCACATAGGTAGTAGCCCCCAAAATGTGGAACAGGTACTAATATTTATATAGAGCCATGTGTTAAGTCATCCATCCTTTGATGATCACATTACTAAAGGGTTTTGGAAATCCCTCTGTGGAGCACATAAGCAATAAAGGGTTTGCATGCAGATCCACAGAGGTTGTTGCACACCTATAATGATTAGTCATCTTTGCCAGACTTTGCTTGTTTTGGAACAGGTTTCAAATATACCTCAAGCATAAACCCTCACTCACACTCTTCAATAGAAACCGTGATGAGTGGATGTGAAACGGAAGACATAGCCCAGGGATCACTGCAGTGGCTAAGCTTGTCACAAGCATACAGAAGTGACCTAAGGTCAGGAAAGCGCCAGCATGCTCTGGTAAATATAACACATGCATTCATGGAGAAAGCAGAGTACCCACCTATGAAATACTTGACGTCACATGTATGTATATGGATTTGCCCCACAGCTACCTTACATGTGTAATGCACATACAGTTGTCATTGTGATATGTCATACACTAGAAAAATCAAAACCTACTCCACATTGGGCAACAGTATCACACACCTGGAGCACAGACACACACAGTCAGCAGTGTGAGATTCAAACTCTTTCCTAACTACATTATGATACTACAGCAGTATGCAGTTACATGACATGCTATACACATTACTGGGATTTTACCTTTCCACAGGTATATTTGTAGGTTGGTGACATCCTGCATGCTGACATGTGTGATATGACTGTTTTGATTGTGATACTGTACCTCACCATAACCTGCTATTGTGTATGTTCTGAGATTGCTGGTGTTGTGTGTGTCTGCTTTAGGGAAGAGTGCATTTTTGTGTGTGTGCATGTGTGCATGTGCGCATGTGTGCATGTGTGTATGTGGTCTGACATCATGTTCGGGTCTTAAAGTGTGATTCCTGTTTTCCTCTCACAGGTGCCGAGGTGGGGCTGGTTCAGTACAGCAGGGAACTTGATGTCACTGAGAAAGACAGTGTTCATGAGGATAGGTGTGTTAAGGCACAGGCAGGTTTGTCAGGGTCTGTTGTTGGGCCATCAGTTGACAGTACACAAGTCTCCACCCCATCCATGCACACAGTCATACTGCCTGTACATCCATCATCACCATTGCCCTTAGCTGAGGGACAGTGTATGGTTGGCACTGGCCAGGACAGTGTGGTATCTATGGCACATGTATCAGGACACAGCAGCCATAGCCAGATGTCTGGAATGGTACCACATAGGCAGATGCCCAGGGGTTCTCATCAGAGGACTGCTGGTCATTATGCCCCTGGCAGACGTGCCACACCTCTTTCTACTACACACATTTTCCGGGCTGTCATGGAGGCACAGACACGAATGGAGTGGTACACCAGACAGGCACTAAGGGCACATAGGGCTCATAACACCTCTATAAATGACAGTATCCATGACCTAGCAGGTGCCATATGTAATTACACTGAGGTCATTAATAGACGTTGGGGTGAGACATTGGATGTCCTCCACAATGTCATGTCCATGTGTCAGGATGGTGCTGGATGGTTGAGATGTCGACAGGGACATATGCCAGCAACATCAGAAGCTGGAGGTCACCGTGGACATCCAGCAAGTCACAGCTGCTCCCATAGTGCCAGTACCAGCCCCAGCAATGTTGGGGGGGCTGTCCATAGACCGTCCTAGAAGACCACATGTATGTGGCTCTGGCTAGTCCCAGCAGGGACCTGGATCCAGTGGACATAATTCAACCTCTTTGGATCATACCCAGTCTGGATTAGTACCTAATACTGTCTGTAGCACCCCTGCCAGGCACAGATTCCATATCCGTGGCCAGAGACGGTGATCTGTAAAGCCTGTTTGGTACAGTCTGTAGCTGTCTCACAAATCCCCGTATATGGCAGCCACATGGTGGAACTGTGTGCATGCAGACACACACACATAAACCAGAAACCTAGGGCAAACACATACCCAAATACATTACAGCAACATTGGCTCATAACAGTACTCATGGTCCTCACACACACACTCACACACACATGTCGATTGTATGGCTCAGTGTAGGCCTCTGGCTAACCAATAACACACCCTGTGCATATGATGAAACCTGTGCCACCTCCTGTCATCTGTAACATTGATGCTGGAACAGGCTAACATGGTGCTGATGCACAGGGTGACTTTAATAAAGTATAGCAATGGTTGAATGTGCAGCATGTTGTCAGCAGTAAAGTGTAATGATATCCTTGAAGGTGTAGCCAAGCAGACATGATGCATTAAAGCTGTAATTAGCAATGCTGTATTGTTTCCACCAGTGTTAATTCCAATTGTGTTTTGTTTGCCCATGTGCCAATTGGCTGATGTGTGTAGTTGTGTCAGCATGTGTTATACAGTGGAGAGTAAGTGTGGGGTGTGTGCAGCACAGGTCTGCAGGTGTACATTTGTGAACATGGTGGAGGCACACTGTCTGCATGTACGTGCATATTGGACACATGGACAGGGTGACATGCCCTGTATTGGCCAGTATTAACACTCCATACTTTCTATTGGTGGCCAGTATGCATTGTACTACACTCATTTTGGAACTTGAGTACACACGTGTGTATGAGACAGGTTGACACTGTGCTGTGGGTAATGCTGTTGTTGCTATCTGTCATTGGTTTGCATTACTAAGGTTAACCCTGTCCCAGCTGCATAATCCTTTATTAATGCACACTGTTCACCTACAGGGTTGCATGGACCGTGCTATCACAAACACAAGAAATTCTCACTTATAGAGTAAAAGTGCATTAGTCTCATGGAACCCTGCCATAAACTAAATATATAATAGAAGGTGTGAATTTGTACCAAAAGAGTTACATACCAAGAAGGGATGTATCTGGTCAGTATCATTGGGAAAATACAATCCCTCAATAAACATACAAGGCAAACTTCAAAATACAAAATGGCAAGGATTCCAAAGACAATACTAAAGCTTTCTTCAGTGTTGCTCATAATCTACAGGGGAAATCTCAGATCGGGTCCCAGTTAATGTAAATGGTCACAAAGTACAATTATCTGACTGGCATTACCAATTCCTTGTCAGACAATTTGAATGTGGATTTCACCACCCTGTCATTACACAAGGGCCACATTTCCAGACCTGAAGAATGTAAAACCTGATGATTCACAGACACTCTAGTTAAAACATCTCTTTAACAAAGTAATTGATAATCAAAGATAATTGATTTATCTTGGGTAAGGTATTTAAACTAATGGAAATTGATTGCATTTTGTCTGATGAAGTCCTTGGTTTTAGGACGAAAACGCATGTAGTGTAATCTGGTGAAGAAAAGCGTTTATTTGTTCGTGTATTTTTGTGCAGCACCTGGCTTTTTGGAATAAACTGTTGTGGAGTATTGTTCTTTGGTCCTTGGCATTCTTCTTTTTGGATTTATCGGTTGGTCTTGAAGTGCCACTCGTACTGTTCTTTAACAAAGTACACACCACAGTGGCAATGGTACTGGACAGTGTCCCTGGCTGTGTCATACACAAGCTGACATAGGAAGTCACCACTCACCTAAACACTCTGTCCAGATGCAGCCTCTATACAGGTTACATACTTGTGGAATGACACACGGTAATGGTGTTCACAGTCCACAAGGGTTGAGCTACAACGTCTTCTTCTTCTCCTTTTGGATGCTCCCATTAGGGGTTGCCACAGTACATAATTTTTTCCTGGCCTCTGCATCTTGCGCTATCACACCATCCACCTGCATGTCCTTTTTCACCACAGCCATAAACCTCATCTTAGGCATTCCTCTTTTCCTGTTACCTGGCGGCTTCATCCTTAGCATCTATTTCACAATATACTCTGTATCCCTCCTCAGCACATATACAAACCAACTTAATCCTGCCTATCTGGCATGGTCTACTAACCTTCAAACCTGGCCTGACCCTCTAATATACTTATTCTTAAACCTGTCTGCCCTCGTCACACCCAGTGCAAATGTTAACATAAATTGATTAATTAATTGTCTGATGAAGCATAGGTTTCACTACGCGAAAGCGCTTACCCTTGTATTTCTGTTGGATATAATAAATCGTTTGGATTTTGGTTTTAATCCGTTGTCTGCAGCTGCTTTTATTCCTATGTGGTTAGTTCTCCTTTTTGTTTTCTGCATTTGCTTTCTGGTTCTTGAAAGGAGTGCTATTTAGCTGAGAGGTTTCTTCACTTCGTAACTAATAAATTGATTAAGGGTAGAACTACAACAGGTCTGGAAAATCTCACCCTATAAGCCAGACCAATGTTATCTAGAAGGCTATGGAGCACAGCATTATGGAACTCATTAACAGTGATATTATGAACCTGCAAACACTGCACCATACCCACTTAGGTTCTCTAAAGGCCAGATCATGGCTCCTCCACCTAGTAGACTTCAAGCCAGTCAACAAGGCAGGTGAGGGAGGGTAGGGCAACACAGCCAAGCTATAGCTCACCAGCAATTCATTCCCATCCCACATACTGGTATTATACATAACCTCAACAGACTGACCATAAATAATTGTTAGATGATGGCTTGACAACTGACACACAGATGTAGGACACGCAGTAACATTTGCAGCCTCCATGTACTATTCTATGCCAGTAACAAGTGGTATTCACCTGCACTCAGTCCTGTGACCACTCCTGTTTGGCATATAGTTTTCTTAGGTACAAGCAAACTCAGCAGGGATATGTCTGCCCACATTTGATGACAATGCATACTGTGGGCTATACTTTATTCTCCAGATGACACATACATCCTCCCAAAGGGTATCATATAGACAGATACCTGGTATCAAACTCATGCTGTAAAGCTATAAGCCTACGAAAGCATAGTTATCCACTTTTAGAAAACAGAGTATCCCCAGAGTACCACATAGGTAGTAGCCCCCAAAATGTGGAACAGGTACTAATATTTATATAGAGCCATGTGTTAAGTCATCCCTCCTTTGATGATCACATTACTAAAGGGTTTTGGAAATCCTTCTGTGGAGCACATAATCAATAAAGGGTTTGCATGCAGATCCACAGAGGTTGTTGCACACCTATAATGATTAGTCATCTTTGCCAGACTTTGCTTGTCTTGGAACAGGTTTCAAATATACCTCAAGCATAAACCCTCACTCACACTCTTCAATAGAAACCGTGATGAGTGGATGTGAAACGGAAGACATAGCCCAGGGATCACTGCAGTGGCTAAGCTTGTCACAAGCATACAGAAGTGACCTAAGGTCAGGAAAGCGCCAGCATGCTCTGTTAAATATAACACATGCATTCATGGAGAAAGCAGAGTACCCACCTATGAAATACTTGACGTCACATGTATGTATATGGATTTTCCCCACAGCTACCTTACATGTGTAATGCACATACAGTTGTCATTGTGATATGTCATACACTAGAAAAATCAAAACCTACTCCACATTGGGCAACAGTATCACACACCTGGAGCACAGACACACACACAGTCAGCAGTGTGAGATTCAAACTCTTTCCTAACTACATTATGATACTACAGCAGTATGCAGTTACATGACATGCTATACACATTACTGGGATTTTTCCTTTCCACAGGTATATTTGTAGGTTGGTTGACATCATCAGACTTGAGACAGATGAGTATACCACTTTTAAGGTGTGTGAGTAGTCTCCAAAAAGGTTGCTCCTCCCCAGGCAGACACACACAGTTGGCAAGTGCAGGATTCAAACCTCTATCTATCTACATTATGATACTACAGCAATACACATTTATACGATGCACTATACACATTATTGGGATTTCATTTTTCCACAGGTCTATTTGTAGGTTGGTCACATCATCAGACTTGACAAAGATGAGAATACCACTTTTAAGGGGTGTGCATAGTCTCCAAAAAGTTTGTTCCTTCGAAGGGAGACACACGCACTCACACAGTCGGCAAGTGCAGGATTCAAACCCCTACTTAATTACATTATGATACTACAGCAGTACGCATTTACACGATGCACTATATACATTACGGGGATTTCACCTTTCCAAATGTATATTTGTAGGTTGTTGACATCATCAGACTTGACAAGGATGAGTATATCACTTTTAAGGGATGTGAGTAGTCTCCAAAAAGGTTGCTCTTCCCCTGGGAGAAAAACACACAGTTGGCAAATACAGGATTCAAATCCCTACCTAACTACATTATGATACTACAGCAGTACGCATTTACACTATGCACTATACACATTACTGGGATGTCACTTTTCCACAGGTATATTTGTAGGTTGGTGACATCATCAGACTTGACAAAGATGAGTACACCACTTTTAAGGGGTGTGAGTAGTCTCTAAAAAGGTTGCTCCTCCCCAGGGAGACACACACACACACACACACACACACACACACACACACACACACACACACACACACACACACACACACACACACACACACACACACACACACACACACACAGTTGGCAAGTGTGGTGTTCTTAATCCAAACTAAGTACTTCTTTACATTTCAGCAAGGAATATGGAGTTACAGGGTACAATACAGACATTACTTGCTGACAGTCTGCACAAAGTTTTTTTTGACATTTGCTAACCTCAGCAGGCTTATCATACTAGGTGTATTGTGAGTGTATTGTATGCATAGGCCATGACCATATCATATATGGGTTGATGCACCACATACTGGCACACACAGGGTCAAACCTTGAGTAGCATCTTACCTTCACCTACATGATACTGCAATGTAACAGAAAGATGATAAACTTCAACAATTGGCTGAGCTTCTGGTGTCATTCAAAAGGGATCCAGTCTCTGTCTGCCTGTGATGACATGATAGACAAGCCTTGTTGCTTCACTACAGATGGTTTGCATCTGTCGCCCCTATGCTTCTGAATACTGGCCAAGGCTCTTGCTGTCCCCATATTACCTTATTTAGGCAAGGCTCAAAGGTTCATAGGTTCATAGGTAGGTACTAGGCTATCGGCCCTGGGGCCTATACAAGCCCAGCCAAAAAGGTACCCTGGCTTTTGCCACCCAAGAAATTTATTTTCCTGTGCCACTGTCAAGCAGAGACACAGAAGTGATCCCCAGGGTGAATTTCCTATTTCCCATCCAATCATCAAGATTTTCCTTGAAGAGTGCTAAAGAGGAGCTTTGTTTGATATAGATAGGTAGTTTATTCTGGAGTATGTGAAGTCTCTGGGACCGGAATCTATCCCTCCAGCATGTTCTGTTTATTGTGGTGACAAGGTTTAGGTCCCTAGGGCATGTAGGTTCATAGATTCATAGGTAGGTACTAGGCTATCTGCCCAAGGGCATTTATAAGCCTAGCCAGAATGTGTTGGCTTTCGCCTCCCATTTAAATTAGTTTCCTGGGCCTCTGTCTAGCAGGGTCACTGAAGTGACCCCAGGGGTAAATTTACAATTTCCCATCTACTCGTCAAGATTCCTCTTGAAGAGAGTCTGCGAGGGGCTCTGCCCAACATCAACTGGGATTCTGTTCCAGAGCAAGGGAAGTCTCTGGGACATGAATCTATCCCTCCAGCATGTCCTGTTTATTGCTTTGCTGAGGTTTAATTCACTGGAGTGTTTGGCTCTAAGAGATTTGTTTTTCTATGTCCATTAATTCTGGGTTGGACATGGCCTTATACATCAGGCATAGATCACCTCTGAGGAGGCAGTAAGCAACCAAGTAGAGCTGGAGTTTCTTTAGTCGAGCTGCATAGGGCATCTCTTTGAAGCCCATGATCCTCTTGGTGAGGTACTTCTGTGGTCTTACCAGCTGTTGCATGTGCCAATTAAGGTACATACGAAATGGAGCATTGTACTCTATTATGGGCCTAATGAGTGATGAGTAGAGGGGCACAATGACCTCTCTTGATCTAGAGGTGAACCCTTTTGTGATTAGGTGGGCTACACAGAAGGAATATGTAACCACTTTGGCAATGTGATTATCATAGGAGAGGTTACTATCTACCTGGGTCCCCAGGTCCCTAATTACATTTTCCGTACCTAGTGGATTACCACCTATGTGGTAATTTGTGGGCACTTTGTTTTTTCCAAAGGGGATGACTATGCATTTTTTTGGCATTCAGCTTGAGGCCATGGTTTTGACACCAGGTATCTGTCTCTGTAAGACCTTTCTGGAGGATGTCTGTGTCAGCCAGAGAGTCGATTATGGACTCCAATTTGCAGTCATCTGTGAACTTGATCAGCCATAGTCCTCCCGTGCTTGCCTCTACCTCAGAGAAGTATATACTGAACAGAAGGTGTCCCAGTACCAAGACCTGTGTGATGCCACTTGTGACTGGTTTAGAGTCGGACATGGCACCCGTAACTCTGACCATGTGTGTTCTATCTGCATAGCCGGCCTTAGGCATAGGCCAACTAGGCGGCCGCCTAGGGCACCGCTGTAGCAGGGGTGCTTTTCTAGTATTTATTTGGTATAGGTAGACCAGGATGAGGACACCAGATGGTGTGGTAGGGGACGCCGTGGAGCCCTTTTGCCTAGGGCACCAGTTCACCTAAGGCCACTCCTGCTATCTGTGAGCCAGTTGGCCACCCATCTCGTGACATAGGGATTAATGTTCAAGCTGGTAAGCTTGTCTATGATGCCAGAGTGGGGAATGGTGTCGAAGGCCTTAGTGAGGTCCAGGTAGGCTGTGTGGACTACCTTTCCGTCATCTATGGCCTTGGTAACTGTTTCAAAGAAGTCAACTAGGTTTAGGAGGCAGGATCTGCCTTTAACAAAGTCAAATTGGGTAGGGTTTAGTGTCTGGAGCTTCCCAATGTCTCTGTTTATGAGTTCCATGATAATTCGCTCCATAGCTTTGCAGACCAGGCTGATCAGGCTTATAGGGTGATAGTTCCCAGTTCTGTTGTGGCACCACTTTTGTGGAGCAGGATGACTGTTGCTGTATGCCATTCTTTGTGTACATAGCCTGTGGTAAGGCTGAGTCTGAACAGTGAATTTAGGTGAGGGTTTAGTTCCTTTTGGAGCTCATGTAAGACGCAGCCTGGGACACTATCCGGTCCCATTGATGCTGTGTTCTTAGCTTTGGAGAGGACTGCTTTTACCTGCATGTCTGTGATGTCTGGGGTCTGCATTCTTCTGGGATGGACACAGGCCCTTTTGGGGGTGGGGGGGTGAAGTTTACACTAAACTTGTCCGCCAGGATGTTGGCAATGTCAGTTGGTTCAGTGTATTTTTTGCCATTTTGCAGTAGCTCAAAGCATGTTTGAGAGTTGCCACCTAAATGTTTGATATAGCTAAAGAAGGCTTTATGGTTATCTTTAGATTCCTTGGCAATTTTTCTTTAGAAACTGGCCTTGGATGATTTTATGAGTGATCGCAGTTTCTTGCTAATAATGATCAGTAATGCCTTTTTGGAATTTTGCTCTATCATGTGGTAGTTTCCTCCTTCTGTTGTATAGCTTATTTATGGCCACGGACCACCAGACTGGTTTCCTCTTTTTGGAGGAGTGAATCTTGGTTTTACTCGGGATGGCTCGATCCATGCATCCCTGTAGATGCTCATATAATGCACTTGTAAAGGATTCTATGGATTGGATATCATTATCCTGTAGCAAGGGGGCTTTGAAACTTTCCACTTCGGTCTTGAGAAGTGTGAAGTTTGCTTTTGAAAAGTTTTTCACAGTGGTTTCTTTGACTGTGGGTGGGGTCGGGATGTGGATGTCCAATGTGATTACTTTATGATCTGATCTTACCAGCGAGGGGTTATCCTCTGGTGTGGAATACTGTTTCCTCATGCTGGTGATGATCAGGTCCAGTATGTTGTCACCTTGCAGACCAGGCTCATCAGGCTAATGGGGCGCTAGTTCCCAGGGTCCATGGTGGCTCCCCCCATGTGTAGTTGGATAACCATCACTGTGCACCATTCAGCAGGCACAAAGCCTGAGGTGAGGCTATGATTGAACATGGTACTTAGGTGTGGTGCCAGTTCGTTCTGTAGTTCATATAGAATGCAGCCTGGGATGTTATCTGGCCCCATGGATGCTGTGTTCCTGGCTTTGGAGAGTGGTTTTCACCTGTGCAACCATGATGACAGAAACTTTGCATTCTTACGGTATGGAGATGGGCTCTTTCATGGGTGAGAGGGGGGGTAAAGTTAGCACTGATCCTATCTGCCAGGATGTTGGCAATATCAGTTGGGTCTGTATATTTAGTGCCATTGTGCTGTAACTCAGAGTAGATCTGAGTGTTGCCATTGTGATTCTTGACATAGCTATAGAATGCTTTGTGTTGTGTTTAGAATCAGTAGCGATTTTGTGTTCGTAACTAGCTTTGGAGGATTTTATAAGGGATCGCAGCTTCTTACTGAGGCTGACCAGGGAGCTCCTCCACTCATGAGTTTTACCCTCTTTTGCAACAGTTTCTTATTTCTGTTGTGCAGTTTGTTTATGGCAGGGGACCACCAGATTGGCTTCCTTTTCTTGGAGGATAGAGTCTTGGTTTTGTTTGGGATAGCACGATCCATGCACTCATGTAAGTGCTTATAAAGTGAAATTGTGTATGATTCAGTAGTTGTAACTATATTGTCCATCTGCATGGGTGTTCTGAAGTTCACCACTTCTGTCTTAAGAATCATGAAGTTGTCTTTGGAGATATTTTTTAACATGGTTTCCTTAATGGGGGGAGGGGCAGAATGTGGATATGTAGAGCCATGTCCAGAAGGGACTCTATGAGACAGATGTGTGGTGTCAGAATCATGGCCTCAAGCTCAATGTGGAAGAATGCATAGTAATCCCATTTGGTGAAAATGAAGTACCCACAAACTACTACATAGGTGTTACCCCTGTAAAACTGAGAAGATAATAAGGGATCTGGGGACACAAGTAGATAGTCATCTTTACTTTGACAACCATGTTGCCAAAGTGATTGGGAAATCCTATGTGGCCCACCTAATCAACAAAGGGTTTGCATCAGGATCAAAAGAGGTAGTGGTGGCCCTCTAGTCTTAAGTCATCGGACCCATCATTGAGTACAATGCACAATTTTGGATGTACTCAACTAAGCATATCCAGCAGCTGTAGAGACCACAGAGGTACCTCACCAAGAGGATTACTGGCCTCAAACAGTTGTGTTATGCAACACAACTGGTAAAACTAAATCTGTTCTCCGCTAAGGCACCACCTACTCAGAGGCACACTCTGCCTAACATACAGAGCCATGTCCAACACATAACTGTTGAACATGCTCCATCTACGGATAACAAAATTGAGTTGCACTACACACTCTAGGGATATGAACCTCATCACAACAATGAATCCAACATGCTGGTGGGATAGAGTACCATCCTGGACACTTGCCTTACTGTGGAACAGAGTCCCAGTGTACATCAGACAGAGCCCCTCGCTGACATTCTTCAATAGGAACCTTGATGAGTGGATGGGAAACAGACAATTCACACCAGGCATCACATCAGCAGCCCCACTAGAAAGGGGCTTAGGGTACTAACTATTAGAACTAGGGCTTGGAAGACTACCCAATGGGGTGGTGAAAGCTGCACAACTTGCCTAGGCTAATATATACCTTCGTGAAGATAGTCTACTACATACCTATGAACCCTATGTGACAGGTACATGTCTACAGATAGTAGATGTGTACTTCATTGTACAGTCATGTTGTACAGCAGGCACATGGACCACATACACTGTAATGCTTACAGATACTGGTGGCTGTTATGTACAGTGGGTGAGATGTGCACCTCATATCTTTTGTGCCATTGGGATGTGTGCTGGGTGGGACAGTCCTGGATGGCTTCCTGTCATGGTCACTCTCTTACACACATCTCTGCCCATCCATCTTTGGCTTATTATACTGTGTTCCCCCTACACACACACACACACACACACACACACACATATATATATATATATATATATATATATATATATATATATATATATATATATATATATATATATATATATATATATATATATATATATATATATACACATAGGTAGGTAATAGGCTATCTGTCTGAAGTCATATATTAGTATGGCCAGAATATGCAGCTATCGCCACACATGGGGTTAGTTCCCTAGACCTCTATGTAGTAGAGCTGATGAAGTGATCCATGGTGTGACAGTTCAGTTTCACATACACTCATCAAGGCTCCTCTGGAAGAGTGTCAGTTAGGGACTCAGCTTAATGTAGGTTGGGAGCCTGTTCCAAAGCAAGGGAAATCTGTGAGTTAGTAATATATCCCTCCAACATGTTCTATTTATTGTTGTGATGATGATATCCCTAGAGCATGTGGCACAGTGAGCTTGGGTTTACTTCAGGTAGTGCATGTACATCAGTTCTGTATTGGACATGGACCTGTCTGTTGGGCAGAGATCGCCTGAGTAGACAGTATGCAACATAATACAGACTGAGTTAAATTCAGTCTTATTACATGGGGCAACTGTTTGAGGCCAGTAATCCTCTTGTTGAAGTACTTCAGTGGTCTTTCCAGCTGCTGAAGGTGCCTAGTCAGACTCATCGCAAGTGTGCCGTGATACTCTCTGATGTGTCTGATGACTGATGAGTAGAGGGAACCTCCTCTGACCTACATGCAAAGACCTTGGCAATTTGTGGGAACACATAGCATGATTTTCTAACCACTTTGTGAATGTGTTTCTGGAAGTAGCAATGACTATCCACATGTGTCCATAGATCCCTTATTATTACCTCCATATTTAGGGTGTTGGCACCTATGTGGTATTTGTATGACTGTAGCTCGAGGCCATAATTTTGACACCACATCTGTCTGACTGAGACCCTTTTTAAGGATGTCTCTGTTGTCCCAAACATCGATTATGACAACCTTTTTGCAGTCATCCACAAACTTTGCTAAACATAGCCCTCATGTGTTTGACTGTATTTCTGAAAAGTATACACCAGACAGGAGGGGTCCCAGGACTGTGCCATGGGGGACAGCAGTTGTTACCAGCTTGAACAGGAGACCACAATTCTTACCTTGTGGGATCTATCTGTGCCCCAGTTGGCAATCCATCAGATGACATACATGTTTATGCACAGGTTGTTGATTATGTGGATATGACATGTCTGTGGGATGTTGGAAAAGGGCTTTTCAAGGTCTATGTAGGCCGTGTGGAGCTCATTTCATTGATGTATGTCCTGGGTGACTGCCTTGACAACTGCCTAGCAGGTTTAGGAACCATGACCTGCCCCTGACCAAACTACAATGGGTAGGGTTGGGTGTTTGTAGGCTCCCAATAGCTTTGTTTATGAGTTCCATAATGATGGACTCCATGGCCTTGCAGATCAGGCTTATTAGGCTTATAAGACTATAGTTCCCATGGTCTCTTGTGCATCAACATTTGTGGAGTGTGCCAAACATTGCTGTAACCCATTCAA
Organism: Protopterus annectens; assembly: GCF_019279795.1. Taxonomy (NCBI): domain Eukaryota; kingdom Metazoa; phylum Chordata; order Ceratodontiformes; family Protopteridae; genus Protopterus; species Protopterus annectens. The sequence goes on from NC_056725.1 coordinate 1,587,173,117, forward strand.
CAGTTTCATATCCTGTACAGTGGGTGAGTCTCAACAGACTGTTCAGGTGCAGGGTCTGTTCGTTTTGAAGTTCACATATGACACAGCCAGGGAAACCATGTCATCCCATAGACGTCGTGTTTTTAGGTTTGGATAGAGCTGTTTAACCATTGTATATGTGAGTTCTGGGTTTTAACAATCTCCAGGTATGGTAATATCCCATTTTGTCAGTGTATTTTGTATATTTTAAATACTGTAGTTTGTTTTCTTTACCTTGTGTTTTACTTGCATTCTGCTTTAACAGCATATTAAAACTTCTAAAGAGACCAAAGCTCTCTCTCTCCTGAGTCAGGCACTGTCTGTACCACTGTCTTTCTAGTTGTCTGCCTTTTATGTTAATCTGACCATATATCTCATTTCCTCTCTACTTTCACTGGCTTGTGTGAGTAATCACAAAATCAAAAACCCCTCCCCTTCAACTATTTAAATTTATTGGCCATCCTACTGTATTCCATAGTAACAGAATACGAAAAGTGACCAAAAGGAACCTTGACGATTGGATGGGAGAAAGGAAATTCACCCCAGGGATCACGTCAGTTGCCCTGCTAGACAGGGGTCCAGGGAAGTAAATAGTGTGGGAAGAAATAGCCAAGGAATTGTTATGGCTAGGCCTGTATAGGCCCTAGGGCTGATAGCCTAGTACCAACCTATGAACCTATGAGAGGGGGGTAAATATGTATGAACCTGTCTGACAAGATGTTGGCAATGTCAGTCATGTACATGTATTGATTTACACATTGCACTGACTCAGAACATATATGAGTTTACATTGATATTTATGACATAGTGAAAGAAAGCTTCATGGTTCTCTATGGACTCTTTGGCAATATTTTTGCCAGAACATGGCTTGGATAATGTTAGGAGTGCTCATTATTTCTTGATGATACTGATCGGAGATTTATTGATCTTCTTTGCATTTTCACTTTCATTGAACAACTTAAGTACTTGTAATACATAGTTTGATTATGACAGGGGTCCAATATATTATATGGGTCTGTTTTCATATCACTATGTGCGTAAGGCAAGATTGGTGAATAGTGACAAGTGTCTGGAGTAAGAACTGCAACTGGCAGATATGTGTGGCCCACTGCTGTACTCAGACATGGCCTAAGTGTGTGAGCATGCCCAGTATGATCTTTCAGTAGGTTGCTGACTGAAATTTGCTAAATTTGTTAGTGTGTGAGCATGCCCACTATGGGCATATATACTATATGTGTGTGAAAAATCAAGTTGGTTTTTACTTCAGGGCTCACCTTTGTGTTGTACATTGACAGGAAGCACGCTGTGCCTGCAGGGCTTCCATGAGTCAATTTGCATAGACTTATCAACATTTCTACATACAGGGAGGACAGCTATTATTTATACATTTCTACCCGGGGGGCACACCTGATTGTTACTGTGGGTGTACGTAGGATGAGGGGTACACCTGACATTTATACACATTTGCTAGGCCTGCACTGCTATGTCAGGTACTCCATTTCAGTCTGTACTGTTGCCTATTGTACTGGCTTGAGGCATACCACTGTACTATAGACCTTAGCTTCCAATTACACGCATATCAGTTTGTAACTTCATAGCCTACCCAACCCACATCACACTGTCTGGCCTGCTGTTATCTGTCTGCATAGGCCTTGGGGGAGGTTACTCATATGCCTCTTCAGAGAGCATGATACAACATTTGTTTGTGTTTGCGTTTGTCTACAATTGTCCTGGCTGTGACTGTTAGGTATGTGACCCCCCAACTGGTATGTGTGAGTGACTTAAGTTGTGTCTGTGCCAGTGAAATGCTGTCATGGCTTAGTGGTTCAGTACTGTGACTATAGTGCACAGTATCCTGAGTTCGAGCTCTGTCACTGCTTTTTATTTTCCTGCTGGGCAGACCTGACTGGTTAAGGAACAGTAAAGCAGGTGTGAGCATGTTTACCCGACTTTGCTCGACTTTGCCCAACATTGCCCGACTTTGCCCGACTTTGCCCAACATTGCCCAACTTTGCCCGACATTGCGCTAGTTAGCCCGGTGTGCAGCTATGTACAATTGTATTTAAATATGCTCAATACTGGTTAAAATTTGCTTAGCAGTGCTTTATATTGCTTAAAATAGGGACTCATGCCTCAGGTGGTGCTGCAGGGCTGCCTATGTCGGATGCTCATATTACACTCCCTATACATGTTTGAAAACAGGTAGTGTCAAGTTAGGCATCCCTTTTACTGTATGTGCGAGTCAGAGAGAGGTGTCATTTCCAGGGTTCCTACTGAGTCAGCGTAAGTGCTATACATTGCCTCTTTGCCAAGGCCAGGGCATACTGGGCACGCCTCCTTCTGCCTACTGGGGAAGGCTCAGGTTGTTCCTCCTCTGAGCCACGCTGTGCCTATGCAGGCCTTGGCAATGGTGGGTGGCTGTTTGGCCCTGCCCCGTGTTGTTTCTGCTGCAGCTGTTTCCGCAGGATCATATTGTGTAGAATGACCATGTCATACCATGACAATTTGGGTACATGTAGTTGGTGAGTATTGCAAGGCTCTACCAGATGTGTCCAGGCACCGGAACCATGACTTGAGCATCCCAAACACACGCTCAATTATGTTTCTTGTTTGTGCGTGTGCCTCATTATGGAGTTCTTGTTCGGGTGTGTGTGCATTTCTGATGGGTGTCATCAGCCACGGCTCCAGTGTGTATCCAGCATCCCCCACTAGGTGACCATCAGGGATGTCCTCATTGGCAAATCTCTGGTACACCTGCATCAGATGCCAGATGTGGGAATTGTGATAACTTCCAGGGCAGCCAGCACACACATTCATTATTATGCCCTGGGCATCACACATGACCTGGCAGTTGATGGAGGGGAAGCCCTTGTGGTTGATGTAGACCCTACCCCGCTCACTGGGTGGTGCTTTGATGTGTATGTGCGTGCAGTCTATTGCACCCACTACCTCAGGGTATTTTGCTATTTGGTGGAAAAGATGCATATTGCTGGCCAGTGCCTCATGGGAATTGGGGAAATATACGTGCTCACTGACATGTGCTGACATGGCATCCAGGAACTGGTGCAGTACCCTGGATGCTGATGCCTGTCAAATCCCCATCATATCACCAGTTGGTCTCTGGAAGGTACCTGTAGCTAGTATTCTTAGGCCAACACATACCTTGGTACCCACTAGGATGGGTTCCCCTCTGTTGGTTCTGTGTGTGAGGCATGGCCAGCACAGCTCAACAATTTGCTGCAGGAGGTCTCTGTCCACCCTATAGTGCTCCACTATCTCCAGCTCATGTAACCCCTGGTAGATTACCCTGGGTCTGTACACTCTTCTCCGTCTCCTCACTGTTGGTTGCTCAGCAGCATTCATAACATCACCACCCTCAGCACCTTGCACATGTTGGTTTATGATAGCAAGAGCAGCCCCTAACATTTTGTCTGACTTTAAAGTTTTTAAGCTTTCCCTCTTTGTATACTGCAGTGTTGCAGAGTTCCTTTGAAAAAACAGGGAAGAATGCTGTTTTCAGAGTTTAAAGTGCTGGGCTGGGCTGGGCTATGCTACCTGTGTAATTGGCTGATTCTGATATATTTCACCTGGCAGCTCTGCTAGGTCTCCTTGGTTAACTTCCTGCTACTTCTTTTCCTTCCTTTTCGCTTTCTGTTTCCACCCAGGGCAGCGCCGCACAAACAAACACACACGCTCGCACACGCTGTGTGCACGTTTGCAAGACATTTCAGATATATTGATGGTATACGCCTTTGGTTTCCGGTTTTCGAAAAGGACAACTGTAGACACACCTCTTGCAATCCTGAGCAACTCAGGGCAAACATGACACTGTGCTCAAATAAGCTTACAGCCTTTCTGACACACCCCCTCATGATGTTACCTATATTCTACTCTACTACTCCCCTACTCCTACACTTACACTCTTGGGACATGGCTCACATGCTGGGGAAAATTGGGATTCACTATCCTTATCCTCATTTGCATAGGATTGCCTACTAATGCATGGTTACATCTCTCACACTGAGCTTCCCCCCTTAGCAACCACTACTCAGTGGCCATGTTGTCTTCAGCCTGCCATTCATCTGCATGGCAGGATAAGCTTTTTAGTGAAATGGCTATTTTTGGCTCTTTTTAAATAATTTTCTGTTTTTTTTAAAGCACCGCTCATTTGCGCGGTGCTGCACTACGCTTAAACATCAGAGATCGGGGGAAAAAAGATTTTAATATTTTATACATTTATAAATGCCAATGGCCTTATATTTGGCCATTGGCATGCTTCCTCAACTGTATGCATCCTTTATTTGCAGCTGTCATAGCTCCATTTAGCTATTTGCAGAACGGTACTCCGTTACCAACGGAGTACATTTCTGCAGATAACACTAATCTTCCATGGACAGGTTAATGTTTCCTGGATCACAAATTTACCTCATTTGCATGGCTTTCACCAGCAAATGAGGTAATTTGCATACCATGATGCTGTCTGCGCAAGAGTAGTTTTAGCAGCTCTCGTGCACGCCCCTGCCGGCTGTTCCTGGATCGCACGGCAGACTTATTGCCTGTTTGATGTCTTACACTACTCAACAACTCTGTGCAAGCTTTCGTAAATCCGGCCCTGTGTATTTTTTCTTGCACATGTATTCCAGAATTGTAGTTTTGCCTTTCTTAATTTTGTTTCGGTAGACTTTCAGACTTGCATATGACTATGCATATTATCAAAAAAAAAAAAAAGATTTAATGAAAACTCAAGAACATTATATGGCAAAGATGCATCAAGAGCAGCAGTTTACTTATTTAAAATCAATGAGAGAAAAATTGTTACAGACAAAGATGTGAAGGGTGAAATATATTGTTTTATGTATGCAGAGTTTGCTACTATTACTTTATCACCTCTCTTACCACTTAGTACTAACTAAGCCTCATCTGGAACAAAGTTTTCTTACCTGAAATGCATTAAAACTTTCATAGAAAATTTTAACTAGGATATTCAAAATTTGTCCAGCAATTAATAATTTCTTATACAGGAAATATACTTTGAGTATGCATGCCTTTGTTTTTGGCAGCCAGACTTAAATGTGAGACATTAAATATGAGACACTAGTGATCAACACTCAAGTGTCCAATCACTAATATGTGTTTCCAGTACTATATACTAAAAGATTGAGATTGTGGTATCTGTAAGATTTTTCCTTACCTTTAGACACAGCAATTTCTGAGATACAATACATAAATAGCAGGAGTCCAGTGGAAGACCCCCTCACCATGTGAAGGTTCAAACAAAGTGATTTTTTTGTACATTCTAGTTCTGAATCCATTGTGAAATGCAGCTCTTGAATGGTCACAATTGTAACTGTTCATCTTGTAACAGTGTCATTTCTTTCACAGAATCCTCCTTTTTATTTGGATTGCTGAAAATAACAGATTAGTTTTTCTAAGTTGTTTATGATTCTTAAATAATCGAACTGGAAAGCAGTTGCTGTTGTTGCACCTTCTTAATGCAGTATTGCCCAGAACATGAAGTAATATTTTTATTTTTAAAGAATGTAAAAGGGTAAGTTGGGAGAAGTGTCAGGATTATTATTAAGCAAATGGATAATTTAAGAATCCTGTTTGCATTTTAGTTATTTTACTTCAAACGATTTATGGTGAGCTTTAAATCCCCTCTGCTAATTTGAACTTCAACTTTGTCTAGATAGCAAATGCTCAGTACCACAAGTAATTGCCCTTGACGAAATCGTGTCAACGTATAATTCTCTCTCTCTTTCTCTGCCACTCTCATTTTCTATCTCTTGTGTCCTTGATGATGTTAGTAATGTCAGTATGGTGGCTACAATGACAGGGTAATGGATGAATACAGAGATGCAGTTTCACAGAATAAGTTAAGTTTTCTCAAGGGGAAATTGTATTGCAAGCTAATGTCAGTGCATTGTTTGCTAACATAATGTGTTGATTCCTTTTCAGAAATGTCTAAGTACAGATATAAAATGGGAGTCAAATATCATTATCCACTCAGCCAAATACTCCAAAACAAATTCTGTCACTCTCTTTTTATCACTGCGAGGACAAATAGAGCATGACACCTTAAGAATAAAGCTTTGACCTTTCAGAAAAGCATTCAACACCTGGGTGCTGCACGTCACAGACAATTAAAGGTGCCACAGACTTCCTCAAGAATAAGAATCACTCCCTGGGCTCTAGCTGTAGTTTATTTCTTTAGAAATTAGATTTTGGATATTTTAGAAGTACGTGAATTTAGATTTACATATCTGAAAAAAATGACAGTTTCCTAACAGTCCTGCTGTTTTCAACATATGGCATTTTATGTAGTCTATAGGTTTGATGCATAAAGGTTACTACAAAATGTCCACTATATGTACACTTAGTATAATCTTTCTGAGTGAGTAGACAGGACAAGGATTGTGGTAGATCTGTTCTTGAATTCTGAAAGTGTACTCTTTGTGGTAACCTTTATGAATATGGCCTATGTCTTTTGTCTACTGGTTATTTTGATGTCTAATGCAAGTTTTACTTGTGGTGACATTCTTCATGACACTATATTCACAACACATACTAGTTTTACTCGGGTTTATTCATGCCCATTAAGCAGTTTAACCCGAAGTAAAAATGTCATTAAACAACAGTATTTTTGATTGAGTACTCTTGTATTAAGTCTTCATAAATAATATCTGGATTGAAACAAACGTGTGTACCTAACAAAGCACATGGACATTCAAAATTAATTTAGTTTTGCTGCAGTGCAAAATGATGGTCATGCAACAAAAGTCAGATGCAAATGTAATTGAAAGCAATAGTTTTATGCCAAAGGCTGAAGGCTGAATGCTTTAAGCATTTATATATTTTATGCATTCTTCTCTGATTTGCATGCAGACATGTCATTCATAAGCTTGTATGTGTACATAGACTCATTTACATGCAGTAGTTCACACTCTTTAAGAATTCAGCCCACTTAATAATTCATGTGACTAAGAGCAGATTTTGTTTTTCCTTGCTGCTTTTGGTTTCCGATTTTTACATTGAACGCAGGAGATGCAAAGACATGACACTAGGTATTGTTTTTATTTGGAATCTAGTTCTGTGTGTTTTCTCTAAGACAGAGTAAATGAAGCACTGTATTTTCAAATATAGTTTTACAAGCTGGCAGTATATGAGAAAATACAAAAGGCAATATTCAACAGAGATGACAAAAGGTTTTTACCATGGGTGGCAAGTTGCATGCATGAGTGTCTGTGTGAGGGTGGTGAGAGGTATGAGGAGTAACTTTTTCATTAGAAGTGTGGTACTTTCTTGTCCATACTGTCTAGAAACATGATGACTCCGGAAATTTCAGAACCATTCAAGAAAACAGAGGAAGATGACAGTGATTCTAAAGAAGAGTAGCTGGGGAATATTCAGCTGGGTTATACCAAAAGCTAGTTGGGTGTTTAGGATTACATCTGTAAACTGTGTGAAAAAATGAACTTTTTTATCATAATTAATGTACATAGTAGTGTATGTGTAAAATGAAAATGTAGTATCATTATTAATGTTCTTATGTTCAGAATCAGGAACTAAAAAACATTAAGTGTACATTGCACTGTGTTTGTTCACTGAAATGTACTATATACATTTTTGTACATAATTAGTCTGAACTATAGTATTGCTTATATTTCTGTATTTTTTTGTTTATGTACACTTTTCATATCCATTGTATATACATTTTTTTTTGCATAATTAGTTTGAACTATATTATTGCTTACATGTATGTATCTTTTGTTTGTGAAATGTTTTGTATTTCACCTGAGCTGAGCCTCGGATTTGTCGGTATTGATCAGTGCACTGCCCCGATAAACAAATATAAATAAATAAACAAATATAAATAAATATATACAGTGCGGATAGTACTTACATCTGTCTATGTAGTGCATGAAAGATATAAGCCACTGTTAAAAGAAACAAATTTATTTTACTCGCTAATAAGACATGTATTTGTCAAAGCGTAAAATTTCATTGTACTAATCTTTTCAAAGGTAATATAGTAGTCATCTCCCACTGGCCAAGATATCTCCCTAACTACTTTGTGACCTGGATTTAATTAATGTCCTGGATAGCAGAGGGTCAGTCAAGGGGCAGATAATGAAGATGAGGTACTACTAGTTACTTGTCTTCTTAGTGGGGGTTACAATTTGATATTCTGGTGGTCATAACCAAATACTTTCATTAATAGTACTACATTGCATGAACCCAAAAATCCCTGGGCTTGGGAAACAACTAGGGTTAGTGAGTAGAAGATAAATAATAATAATAATAATAATAATAATAATAATAATAATAATAATAAATGCATTATCTGATTAGTTTGTTTATTTATTTGATTGTGTTGCATTTGTTAACTGGGATTATTAGAATGGTACTGAGAACCCCTTTTCACTGGAGGCTGAGGGAGAAAAAATCCACATGACAAATAATGTACTACACAAGCTTTACATAGCAAATAACAATAACAATGTACTACACAACCTCCACATAACAAATAACAATAACAATGTACTACACAACCTCCACATAACAAATAACAATAACAATGTACTACACAACCTCCACATAACAAATAACAATAACAATGTACTACACAACCTCCACATAACAAATAACAATAACAATGTACTACACAACCTCCACATAACAAATAACAATAACAATGTACTACACAACCTCCACATAACAAATAACAATAACAATGTACTACACAAGCTTTACATGGCAAATAACAATAACAATGTACTACACAAGCTCCACATGACAAATAACAATAACAATGTACTACACAAGTTTTACATGGCAAATAATATTAATATATAATAACTGTATACAGGCAACATACACGAACAAAGCATAACATGCAAGTCCTTACATATAAAATTCACATTGTTAAGGATGTGCAAAAAACAAACATACATATTTACATTGTAGCTATTCATGTTGCATAAAATCATTTGTTTGAGAGTAGGTGCGTATTTGATCCTTCAGATGAGCATGGGCACATCCTGGAGTGACTTGGATGCTATTTAAGATTTACTTTAAAAGTTTTTAGTTGTTTAGTTGCTTCAGTGGGGGAAGGATAGAGTTCCAGATTTTGGAGACAAAGGTGGAGTAGAGTGCTGATCCTGCTGGATTTACAGATTAATTTATGTTAAAGAAAGATTTGTTTTGGGAGGGTAGATGATGATGATGATGATGATGATGATGATAATAATAATAATATAGCATTCTGAAGAGCTGGGCTTTCTGAATGGAGCCTAACAAAATGGTTTCCTATCTCTGAGCTCCATAATGTCTATTCCATAAACTAATACATATTAGTGCAATTCTCAAGGAAACAAAGGAGAAAAGAAAGAATTATATCAGTAAATAATGGCAGCTATGGACTGGAGATGTAATGAAAGAGAACTGCACTGAGAACCAGGGAAACTCCAAAATGCAAAAGATGTTAATGGAATATGCAAAGAAGCCCTGGATAAATACCATCATCCCTAAATACTGTCCAGGATGAGTGCAAGGACTCTGGTTGGGCAGTGCTGAACAGTAGTTTGTTTATTGTTTGGCAAAAATGACCATTGTGAAGGTGGAAATTGTAAAGCTGAGACATGAACTAGATTTACAGAAAAGCAGATCCAGGAAGGGAAATATCAGAATTCTTGGAATCACTAATAGATGTCTTTTGTATTTCTTCAGCTCAGTGGTAGTGCAATCATTAAGCCCATCACAGTATCTGGACTGGTCCATAAAGAGAATTCAAATGGCAGAGATTTATCTTGCCATGTCCTGTGTCAACCCCACTTATATACTGCAACCGAATGGCTACTCAAAGCAACAAAAAGGCAATACTTCTATGGACCAGATAGCTGCCATATTAAATTAGTACCTGGTTACTAAATTAGTCTTTTGGTGAAATATAAAGCCTTTATGCAACATTATTAGAGCACAGGATAAGAGGGGGCCCTTAAAATCTTAAAAGACAGAAGGCTGGTATTAAAAGATGATAGAAAACAGAACATTTAGCCTAGAAAAGGTGTGGATCTTCCAGCAGGCAGAAGAGACCAAATAGAAGCAGATCAAGACCAACGATACAATGAGTGTGCACAGAGTATGGAGACTGAGCATGTGCACAGAGTATGGAGACTGAGCATGCCACTCTGCAAAAACATTAATGTGGGGGGGGGGCACTCTAAAGAAGTCCTGCTCAGAACCATCTAAAAATTATAACAGTTGGTAGGAGGAACACGCTTACTTAGATGAAGAACAAACAAATCCTGTCAAGGAACATTATGGAAGGCAGAGAAAAGGGTATCCAAACTCATCTGTGGATATTCAGGCAAGATCAAAGCATTAAAAGAAAGAGGACCAGGAAACCACTGAGAGGTATAGCAGGACAAATGGACATCAAAACAAATTGAAATTCAAGACAAAAGGTTATCTGCAAGCAGGAGTCACAGCAGGACAAGCTAGAATCAATTGATCAGCCTGGCCACACAAGGAATGAAACACTATGCCAGCAATTATAACTACAACACCAATACCTTAGTTGGAAGACAAGGAACAGACAGAAACAAGTGTCATATGAATGGAATAAGTGGGCTTGCCAACCAAAATAAAAGATAATGAACATTGTAATCACAAACTGCATATGGCAAGTGCACTTTGAATATCTTGGTACAGGCAGCAACACTGCACTCTGAGGGAAAAGATGGGAGGAAAAGTGTATTGAGTAAACACATAGATAGCAAAGGAAAGGAAAATGGCCTTAGTGTAAAACCTGTCAGAACTAAAATTCACCAGCCTGTACATAATTGTGAATCAGAATGATTTGTTATTGATGCTCATTAGGCATGTCTTGAGAAAGCTGCTCAAAGGAAAGAGTGGAGACATAGGTTTTCTCTTGCATTGGAGGTGGGGGTATCCTGCAGATCATGAGCAGACAATCCTGTAAAAAGAAACTCTTTTGTCTACTACTATTAATGGGAATGATCAACTGTAAACAAGGAACTTAAAAATGCTGCAACTGCTAAAATACAGCAAGGCTGAGAGGCACATAGAATGATCCATTAGGAGTGGTGATGGATAAGGGGAATGAAATACAATTACAAATCATCGCAAGACTTTTTAAGTACACAAACTGAGGATTAGAGTCAAAGTGAAGAAGAACTTGTGTTAACAAAATATACTTGTCATGCGTAGAAATGATCTTTTTGTTTCCTTATTATATATTTTTTTCATTTTTAGGATAATTTCTTAATACTGTTTTAAACTTGCAATGCATCCCTAGTTAAAAACAATATGTGGAGGCTAGTAAATTACCAGTAGTGGTTCAGATTACAGTCAGAATGTGTAGAGAGAAAGGTATACCGAACCAGCTACAGAGGGGCAGAGTGTCCAAACTTGATACAGAAAGTGGAAGGCAATCTAATAAAATACAGATGAGCCAAATACAGAAATATAAGAGGGGATATAAATATAAAAGAAGGATAATTTCCTGAAACACACTTAAATTTATGCTACTTATATCAACACAAAACACTGGAATTCAATTTAGATAGTATACATCCTGAATAAAAAACCAAGAGCATGACAAGCTGTACTGAAATACAACTATTCTAATCTGCAAGCAGAATGTCTCCAAATGAAATGATAATAGCAGACATCATCTCTTCAGTTCCCTTATATTTTAAATGTTTTTATACGGGTCAAGCTCCCTGCACTGTCACATGGGAAACCGCATCTTCCATACCCCCACTGCTATTATGTACTATCTCTGAGATTGCACAATACTGAGGAAAGGAGATATTTTCTGCTACATCTCTACTATGTAATGTGACTACATGGAGCTAATGCCATTCAACTATCCTCTCTGTTTACTAAATTACACTGATTATCTTTTAGACAATTCAATTATCTGCTGTATCCATCAAAAGGCACCATGAAGCAGACTGAAAAGGAAGAACAGAGCTTGAAGTTTGTTACAACATTGGACTAAGGTATTAATAAAAAGCAGCAATGAACAAAATGCATTTAAACATCACGTACAATGCTCCATCTTACCTTTCCAATCATCCTTCAGGGTGGCTGTCAATGTAAATTGGTCAATTAAGCAGTAATAAAATAAAAAAAATGAAATATGGGTAATTTAAAGTTTTAAATTTAACTGAAAGTCATGCATTCCAGGAGATATGCTAGATGCAGCTCTCACACTGTCTAGATCATAGGTCATCATGTCTGCAATGCAGATGATATCATCTTGGAGCAAATTTACAAGGAATCTGCCCTAAGATATGAAGGAAGCAAAATCCTGGCAAAAATAAAAAAAGGCAAAAGTCATAGAATTAATATTCGATAGAAGTTAGTATTTAATGAATAACTGCAGAAGTGAAACTTTATTCACTCAGTAATTCTGTTGTTAGAATATCTGTTCTGTGACTTTGGATTTCTTGTACTGTCAAGTTTCATGTCATAGGTTCATAGGTGTGCACTAGGCTAATGGCCCTGGAGCCTTTACAACCCTAGCCCATTGAAGTGCCCTGGCATCGTGCCACCCATTAGTTCCCAGTGCCTCTATCAAGTAAAGCCACTGGAGTTATCCCCGGGGTGAACATTCTATTACCCATCCACTCATCACGATTTCTCTTGAAGAGGGTCAGCGAGGTGCTCTGCTTGACATGCATGGGAAGTCTATTCCAGAGCATGGGAAGTCTCTGGGTGAGGAACTTGTCCCTCCAGCATGTTCTGTTGATTGTGGTAATGAGGTTGATGTCTCTGGAGCATGTGGTGTGGAAGGATTGGGATTTCTTTAGCTGTAGCATTTCTAACAGAGCTAGGTCAGACACTGCTTTGTAAGTCAAGCAGAGATCACCTCTAAGTAGGCGGCAATATGATAGAGAGAATAGCTGGAGTCTTTTAAGTATGTCCATGTATGGCATGTGCTTAATGCCTAGGATCCTCTTCATGAGGTACTTCTGTGGCCTCTCCAGCTGTTGCAGGTTTCTAGTGAGGTACATGCCAAATGGGGCATTATACTCAATGATTGGTCTAATGAAGGAAGAGTAGAGAGAGATGATGACCTCTTTCTTCCTGGATGCAAACCCCTTGGTAATGAGATGTGCCGCATAGAAGGACTTTCTGATCACAGTGTCAATGTGGTGGTCGAAGGAGAGGTTGCTGCCAACCTGCATCCCCAGATCTCTTATAACTCCTTCAGTGTTCAGTGGGCTCCCATCGATGTAGTAATTAGTGGGAACTGAGTTTTTACCAAAGGGATGATGATGCATTTTTTGGCATTACGCTTAAGGCCATGGTTTCGACATCAGTCATTCGTCTCAGTGAGGCCTTTCTGTAGGATGTCTGCATTACTTGGGGAGTTAATAATGGCTCCCAGCTTGCAGTCATCTGCAAACTTTGTCAGCCAGAGTCCCTTTGTGTTGGCCTGGACTTCTGAGAAGTAGATACCAAACAGGAGAGGACCCAGGATTGATTCCTGTGGGACTTCACTCGTGACTGGTCGGCAGTCTGACTTGGAGTCTGCTACTTTTACACTGTATGTTCTATCTGTGAGCCAGTTTGCAACCCACCTAGTAATATAGGGGTTGATGCCTAGCTTGGTGAGTTTATCAATAATTCCATTCTGAGGAATGGTATCAAAGGGCTTGGCCAGATCAAGATAGGCTGTATGCACTGCCTTTCCTTCATTCACAGCCCTGATGACTGACTCAAAGAAGTCAACCAGGTTGAGCAGGCAGGATCTCCCTTTCACAAAGCCAAATTGCATGGGGGTCTAGAGTTTGAGGATTTCTTATATTTTTGTTAATCAGGTCCATGATGATGTGCTCCATAGCTTTACATATCAGACTTATCAGGCTAATGGGGGGATAATTCCCAGGGTCTGTAGTCGCTCCCCTTTATGGAGAGGGATGACTGTAGCAGTGCGCCATTCGGTAGGGACAAAGCCTGAGGTGAGGCTGTGAATGAACCGGGCACACAGATGTGGTGCCAGTTCACTTTGTAGTTCATGTAGAACACAGCCAGGGATATTATTGGGTCCCATGGAAGCTGTATTCTTGGCCTTGGACAATGTATGTTTAACCTGTGCTGCAGTAATGCTGGGTGCCTGGCATTCTTCCGGTGTTATGATTGGTCTTTTGGGGGGAGAGAGGAGTGAAGTTGGCACTGAATCTGTCAGCCAGTATGTTGACAATATCTGTTGGCTGAGTATAGGAGGTACCATTGTGCAGTATCTTAGAGCAAATCTGAGTATTGCCGTGGAGGTTCTGGATATAGCTATAAAAGGCTTTGTGATTGCTTTTCATGTCTGCCGCAATTCTGCCTTCATAGCTGGCTTTAGAGGATTTGATGAGGAATCTCAACTTTTTGTTGAGGCTAATACTAGGCTGAATAGGCTAATTCAAAGAACACATACACACACATACACACACACACACACACACACACACACACACACACACACACACACACACACACACACACACACACACACACACACACACACACACACACACACACACTCATACACATGCACACTCATACACATGCACACAAATAAAATAAAACAAAAAACAAACACCTAAAGACATGCACTGGTCCCTCTGCTAACAACAAACATGTGGCTCTATAAGTGAAAATGGGCATGTCCTTGGGTAGGCACAGCTCTAGGTGTTTAATTTATAAAGCATATAATTCATCTTTGTTACAGCACGGCCAAAGCAGCTTCGTTCCCTGTAAACACATTACCATATTATGCCTCTCATAATATGAAGTTCAAGGGTGTAACGTGGCAGTGCTGATTTCTAAAGACAATTTTGCATAAAAGTTTTTACCTTATGGAAAAAAGACGGAAGCAACAAGCACTTCTCAGTTATGTATAAATGCAATGTAAATGCCTCATTCCATTTCTTAACTTTGCACATGAACTTTAAAGTTCTAGGTAGTTACTCAAACAACAGGCAGAGGGGAAGGAAGAGAATACCAGCTACAGCGTGGCAGGACGATCTAAACCAGTAACAGAAATATGGCAGACTAATTTAAGGAAAAATATTACAGACTGTCGATAGAGCAACGTGTAAGAGAAGAGGAATATTTCTGTAGTCAACTTGCATTAACCAAAAGAAGAGGCGAACCTGCTGCAACAACCAGCAACTGAAGAAAATAAATAAAGGAAAGATGTGAATAAAAAAGAGGAAAATAAGTAGCAACGGCAAGAAGGTATGAGGAAGGGAAAAAGTGAGATGGTGACAGCTTACAGAGGAGATAGAGAGCTTGGATAGAAGAAGGCAGCAAGTAGAAAGAGTAATAGAGCAGAGATCCCATAAGAGGGATAAAGTTAGTTGAAAGAGGCAGTGAAGGGAAGAAGGGAGGAGAAAACAAAAGGAGCAGGGCTTTTTCAAAATATAAGATGCAAAGCAGAGCACAGGAGAAGAAACAGGCAAAGTACAAGCTTCTGCAAGGGAGAGTCAGAGGTGAGACAAAACAGTAGACATCCACCTCTTATACTTGGGTATAGGTGCATATTTCATGCATGGATGGAAGGGTGGGGAAAAGAAACATCTAGTTCAGGAGGTTGGGAAGGAAAAAATCATGGAATATGAATGGAAGAAAGCATGGATTCAAGACATGGAACATAGAGATGGTTACAGAAGCCCATCACAAGAAGTAAAATAAAAAGACAATGTGTCAGACAGAGGATGAATGTAGGATTAGTTCAAGAAGATAAACTTCAATTTTGGGATGCTAAGAGATGGAAGCAATGGATTTTGCCAAGGTGGTGGCCAGTCATGGAGGACAAGGGTGAAAGAGAAGGTACTGATACTCTTTTTCAAGAAAACCTACAGGTTCAAGATCTTAAGGTAGGGCTGGTTCCCTGCTGGGCGAGGAATGTAAACCTATATTTTTTTGTCTGTGAGTGATTGAGCTGCTTTCTGTTTTACCTGTTCCATTTTATTTCTGTCTTAAAAATCTGCTTGGCTTAGTGTGTTCTTTTATGTGATAGATAGACACTTAAATTATCTAGGCTGGACATTTCACATGTTTTTTCATTGGTTAAATTGATTCTTGAGTGATCTTAAATGCACAGTGAATTTCTGGGCCTTTGTTTCTGAAAAGATTTCAAACCTGCATAAACTAAAAGCACTGCTGGTGATTCCCTGAGAGTTTTTGTCACCCACCCTCCTCTTCGTTGGTCTGCTTTTTACACCTGGTGATTTTAAGCTGCTCATGCCTACTGTAAATTGAGCTTAATAAGCTCCTCCCTTTCTACACTGCCATTGCTATCTTCAATTGTTTATTTGCCTTTCCTTGTGCTTATATTAAAAAAGTGCATTTTGCCTCTCAGTGTCTGTTTTACTGATTTTCTTGCTCTGAAATCATTATCTAGCTGGCTGTTGGATAAGGTAGTATATTTTTACACTCTAGCAAGCACTTACTTTTACTTAATTTTACATGAAGAGGTCAGTGGATTTTCCATCTAGTGAACTGGGAGGTAACCTGGTCTGTTTAGGATGGGGAAACACTTGAGATTTCTGCATATAGTTTTATTGGCTGGAGAGCTTATTAAACAGCTTATCTTGTTTTTAGTGCCTTTATAAATTCTGTCCATTGAGTGGCTCTTGGGTCATTTGTACAAAGCAAAATAATTTTATTGCCTAATCACACTTTTATAAGCTGTTTAAAGTACACTGCTGCATCCGTATCTTTAAGTTTGTTTGTGGTAGAAATGTGTATCTTTTAAGTTTGTTTGTGGTAGCATTTCTGGACACTCCTCTACTGTGCTTTTACATTAGGAGGACTGTGATTATTTCACTCTGGACACTCCTTTACTGTGCTTTTACATTAGGAGGACTATGATTATTAATCTGCTGGTAGTAGATGTTTACCTGGTCTAGCTGAGCTGAGAAACACACAATAGGGCTCTAAGGACTTTTTGCACTTCACTTATTTACTGTTACTGGACTGCATTGGATCTGTTAGTTGTAGGGCTATTGTAGATAGTTTGTGTGGTCTTGTTACACTTGGGCTCCAAACCAGCTATTCTACATTAAGAATGTGTTTTTCTGCTTGTTTGTAGCAAACATGTACTGATCTAACCTGTCTGAGTTGGGGATTGCTGGTGGAAAGCTCATTGTGTGCTTTCCTGATTGGTAGTTAGTTTAAAACATATGTCTCTTTGCTTGTATTTAAGCCTCTTATTTGTGCAGTGCTGCTCATCTTGCAGTGGTGCTTAGCGGTGCCCTGTAAAGAGGCAAAAGCCCGGAAGCTCAGTTTTTCCCTAAACAGCGGTCAGTGAAACCCTTCCAAGCTTTTCTGTTGCTCTTGGAGAAACTCAGTTGTGCCGTATTGATCAACCTTAGCCTATACAAAGTATAAGTCCGTCTTGTAGTCTTGGTACTAACAGCACAGTCCTGTCAAACTAACACATTCCCTTTACTAATAAAACATACTATAAGAGCCTACTATCAAGGATGGGCAGTTTCCCATCATCTCTCTGGCCAGCCAGACAGATGTGGCTATTTTGGCAATGTAGCAATTGTCTCATTTATACTGACAACCACTTACTCCTGAAACAACTACTTTATGTGAGAGATGTAGTTACACTATGAAACTGGAGATGACTCCCATATAAGGACAAATTGAATGTGAAACACATTGTCAGCACACACACGCTTCCCACATGAAATAAGGATATGACATATAAACCCACATATGCAGAGGTACTCACTAGTAACTTCCCAAAAGATCAGAGGCCTGCCAAATGGAAAACATTTACACACATAATACAGAATCAACCACAACACATAATAATACTCACCAGTGTCTCAACAAATAAAGCCATAAGGCACAACACCATATAACCTAATGTATTGGTCTTACGTGACTCCATTGTGAGACACATGGATGTTCCACTCACCAGGCTGGATAAGGAGCAAGTAACAGTTAACTGCCTGTCAGGTGCCAGGATCCATCAGGTCACTCAAGCACTCAAGTCACTCAACTACAAGTACTAGTATGACTCCATCACAACCCATGTGGGGGTAAATGACTTGAGACATACCTCACTGGACTATATGAATAAAGACATGAGTGAGCTGCCACATTATGTGTCACAGGCAGATACAATCCTAGCCTTAAGCAGCATTCTGCCTTCTCCAAGAATGATGCTACACTGCAAACAAAAAATCATTGACTGTAACAATTAGTTTAGCTTCTTATGTCAGTCCATGCTGTCCAATATCTGTCAGCCTGGGGAAGCCATGGTTGACAAGCCACTCTGCTTTGTCAGAGATGGTCTGCACCTGTCTCTTGTAGGCTTTCAGATACTAGCAAAGGCATTAGATGCCCCTATTGTGCCTTTTTTAAACAGTATCAAAATAACCAACCTCCCAATGTAACAAAATCCACTCTAGATATACCCACAGTACTGTTGCTTAATGTTAGGAGTCCAAACAAGATATTGCACTCCCTGGAAGCACTCCTCACTTTGGAAGATGCTGATGTCTGTGCAGTCACTTAGACATGGTTCAAAGGTATGGAAACCACCCTGGCCATGCAGGGCTACAATGCCTTCCATATGTACAGACCACAAACAGAGCATGAAAAAACCAAAGGATTAGGTGTATTCACCTTCATTAAGGATAAGTAAACCTTGATAATGGTCAAAGAGTATGTCTCTCTCGAGCTACTCCGTGTCCAATTAACTATAGCTAAAGTCTCCTACCACATTATAGCTAGCTATAGGTCCCCCTTCATGAAACAGGAAAAGCATACCACATACCTGGACTTACTGGAGTCACTTGCCATATA
Organism: Protopterus annectens; assembly: GCF_019279795.1. Taxonomy (NCBI): domain Eukaryota; kingdom Metazoa; phylum Chordata; order Ceratodontiformes; family Protopteridae; genus Protopterus; species Protopterus annectens. The sequence goes on from NC_056725.1 coordinate 1,587,191,990, forward strand.
GCCAAACATCTTACTCATGGGTGGTTTTAATTCTCCTATCATTGACTGGGAAGTATATACAACCACACACATGCTGGATCAGAGGTTCTTGGACTTTGTCAATGCAAATGCTCTGGCACAAGAGGCTAAAATGTCCTGGACATAGTATTCACTAACATGGGAGAGCATTGTAACCCCCCTCCCCTGCATGATGATATCCCTGGTAATATCAGACCATAAATCAATGCTGTTTGATGTAATTATAAGACCAGATACTCCATCAAGTTTAAAAATGCTTAAGAATTTTTCAAAAACAAATTACCTCCTACTAAGTGATGGTATAATAAGCCCCCTCAAATGCAGATAACATGGACTCCTGTGCAGAGGTGTACACCAATGCCCTGTATAACCACTTGTGCAATTGTATAGAATCAGCTGTAACTGACCGTATTAAAACCAGGTCTTGCAAAAAAAAAAAAGCCTCTCTGATGGACCCCTACTATAAACTGGCTATACAAGAAGAGCAAGAAACTAATGTCCTAGAACAAAAGGGAACTGGCTCAGCAGAGGAAGAAATCTCTCTCTAGCTTAAACAAATTACAGATCTTGTCAAGTACTCCAAAGCTAATTACAAAGCAAAAATAGCCTCCCTAGTTAAGGATAATCACAAGGCATTCTTTTACTTTGTCCAAAATCTAAAAAGGAATACCCAGCTATGTGCTCGACTGGTTGTGGATGGCACTGCCCATACCCAGCTGTTGGTAATAGCCAACCTACTAGCTGACAGATTTGGAGAAAACTACACCTCCTGTCCCCTCCAGTCATCGCCCAAAGTATACCTGCCACCATTCCTCAGCCTATTAACTCAAGACAGCAGGTCATCTCAGTGCACTCCAAGGCCAAAAGCATGGCATCAATGGGACCAGGCAACATCCCAGGATGCCTTTTAAACAACTTAAAATATGACCTAGCACACTCACTTGGATCCCTGTTTAACCACAGCCTGTGAACTGGCTATATTTCAGTGGAATGGAGGACAGCAACAGTAATCCCTCTGCACAAAGGGGGGCCATCAACCAACCCTGGGAAGTATAGGCCCATAAGTTTGATTTGCCTCATCTGCAAGGCCATGGAAAGAGTCAATCCTCCTAATGGAGAGATGAAAAGTCAGCAAGCAAAGGAGAGTAGTAGTAGTAGTAGTAGTGCTGAAATTGAATTCATCCTCAAGTCTTGATGAGTACCTTCGCTAGGTGGAGCCTGTTTTTCACAAAATCTCACCAAGGCAACACTGATATATACCACTGAAAAACAACAAAAAATATGCAGGCACCAGTAATTGTTAAACTTTTTTATGGTTAGCACTTTTGTCAAGTCTTCATACACTCAACTTCATCAGACATTAGCTAAAAGAATAGGAGCCATATTTAAAACCCAATTCATAGTGACATGTTCAATCACCTCACATGACACTATGTCACCTGATATAATTCTCATTTCTATAACACATATAACTAAAAGTTGTGTAAAAAATAGGTGCACTTTCCTATTAAATTAGTACACAAATTCTTATGTACATATATAAAAATAGGAAATCTTGAGCTGTAACTTCTTTAGCTTAAAAGCCCCTAAAGCTTTTCAAATAATTGCTTTTGGAAAAATGTGGCACAAGTACACATGCATTTATGATATTTAACTAAAATTTATTTAGATTGATTAGGGATATGTAGCAATTTTTTATGCACACAACAACAAACATTGATTTTAAGTTGTTTTAGCTGGCCTTTTTTCATGTGTTTAACATCTATATATCTATGTATTTTTTATATAAAAAATGTAAACAACAAAACCTAAACATTTTTGAAAAGTATAAAAAAGAAATATAGACATGGGAAAGAAAGAGACATTTGATATGGTGCAATATTTATGCAAAGGAGGAAGCCAAGTTAGCTAATATAGAGAAAGCAGTTACAAAGTTATTCAAACAGAAATATAGGCAAAGGCATCCAGATGTGGAAAATTTCACAATAAGAAAATTAATATCACAAAGATAGAACGTGATAAAGAAGATTAGTAAAGCAAAAGTTAAGGAAATAGAAGTTGAAGTTATGAAGTGTCTGCGGAGTAAAGGATTTAATATAGAAAGTCTAACAGACTGCATCACAGCACGATGGAGTGAGTCCCCAAAGTAAGGAGAAGCAGGAAGATCAGGAGACATCTGAAGAAGGAATATGGACATGGGAAAGAAAAAAAGATTTAATATGGTATAATATTTATGCCAAGGAGAAAGCAAAATTAACCAATACAAAAAGAGTAGCACCAAAGATATTTGAAGTAAAATACAGGCAAAGGAATCTGGATATGGAAAATCTTACAATACAAAAAATAAGAAGACAAGGGGGAAAAGTAAAAAAGGAAATCAGTAATGGAGAAGTTAAAGAAATAGAAACTGAGGTTATGGAGCACCTGCAAAGTGAAGGGTTCAGTGTATAAAATCTAATGCAGAAAGCACCACAACAGGATAGAGTAACGGATATCTAAATTAAGGGGAAACCAGTGGAAAAGAAAGCAATGGGTCAGGTGCCATATCAAGATATTTTGGACCCTTCCATAGAAAACCTGTATAAATGTTCAATTAAAGCTAGACAGCAAGGGAAGGGACAGGAGACTGCAGAAACTCTGATGCAGTCAACATTGAGGAGTGACAGGCCAGTGAGTTCCCATATGACAAAGCAACAGATGGCACAGGATGAAATTGAAGATAAGGTCTCACAGGAAGATGCTATAGAACTTTGTATAGAATGCCCTTAGGGAAGTGGAAAACAAAAGATGTGTCCTTAGTTTGGAAGAAAATGAACTAAGGGAAGAGTTACTTGATTTAATGGGCAAAGATAGATATATTAAAAATTAATTAAAGAAATCAATTGCAGAAGGTCAATAAAACCCCAAAAGTCAGAAGTTTGATAAAACAAATGAACACAGTAATTAGGACTGTCCATAGAGATCCATACGATATAACAGAAGTAAACAGGATATGTTACTTCTTCTTCTGACTTTTCACGGTTAGGGGTCACCACAGCAGATCACCTGACCACTCATGATTGGCAGTGGAGTTTTATGGTGTTGAGTTGCCAGCCCAGTGCCCAACCTTCCACAGAAGGCATGCACATGCACCCACTCACACCTAGGGCTAATTTAGAGTGTCCAATCCACCTACAGTATGTCTTTAGGATGTGGGAGGAAACTGGAGCACCCGGAGGAAACCCATGCGACCACAGGGAGGACATGCAGACTCTGCACAGAAGGCACCCCAGCTGAGAATCAAACTGGAGAACCTCTTGCTGTGAGGTGGCAATGCTAACTACTGCACCACTGCGGCCGCCCAAACAGGATATGTTACTGTGCAGCTAAATTAATAACTGATAAAGTTCTACCACAAGAGCACAGGGTAGTAAGGCAAAGGAAGGGGAGAAATCAAATACCATCATGGAAGTATCGCATAGAGAAAACTATAAAGCAATTAAGACAAGAAGTTTCACTCTTAGAAGAATATAGAAGAGGGAACAGATCAATAAAAATACTAAGAAAGATAGATGTGATAAAAGCAGTGCGCAGTTAGAACAGGCCAGGATCTATCATGCACTATTATAAATAAACTAAATATTTCAGCACAGGTGGAAAACTTGGAAGATACACAGATAAATATAAAGGAAAAGTACAAAATAAGCAATTTAGTGATGACCCAAAAAAGTTTTATAGAGAATTGGGAAACAAGGTAAAAGGAAATGAAAGACTGCCAAAAAAAGAAGAAATAGAGTAGTATCTATGAAGATCCTGTGGAACACAATAAAGATGGTAAACGGATAAAAGAAGTAAAAGAAAGAATAAGAAGTTTAAAGGTACAAGAGATGAAATGGGATTAAGTAACAGCCAGAAAGATTGAAGCAAAGTTAAGAAAAGGCTCTAATTGGAAAACATCAGGCCCAGATGCAGTACCTAACTTTTGGTTAAAAGTATTAACATCGTTGCAGGAAGACTTAGCCATGAGTAAGAACTATTTATTTGTGCATCCTGAGCAGACACCATCTTGGCTAACAACAGGTAAAACAGTGCTCCTACTTAAGAATGAACCTGCAAGCTACCCCAAAAATTATAGACCAATAACTTGACTACCTACGACATATAAACTCTACACGGGAATTGATGCCTACAATGTTTATAGTCATCTAGAAGAAAATTAAATTATGGCAGTATAACAAAAGGCAATAAAGGAAAGTCATATGGAACAAAGGATCATCTGATGTTAAATAAAGGCATAGTGGAGAACTGCAAAAAGGGGAAGAATCTAAGTATGGCCTGGAATGACTACAAAAAAGTATTTGATAGTATCCCACATTCATGGATAAAAGAGTGCTTAACAATGTATAAGATACATCCTACACTGATAGACTATGTTACAGTGACCATGAAACAATGGAAGACTACTTTGCAATTAAATCATGATAAAGGATAAATTACTATCCCAGGGATAAAATTTCAGAGGGGGATATTCCAGGGTGATTCTCTGTCACCATTGCTATTCTGCCTTGCCCTTAACCCATTAAGCTGTCTACTTAACAGCTTAGGCCATGACTATAATGTAGCTCCTAGAAAACAACAGAGTCTAAAGACTTCTCATCTTCTCTTTGTCGATGATTTAAGACTGTATAGCTCATCAGATGAAGAACTGAAAGCACAGCTGCTGGTTGTTAAAACTTTCTCCACGAAAGTCAAGAAGGCCCAGAACAAGGGAAAGACAGTGCATGCCATCAGTCTTGATCTAGCCAAGGTATTTGACACAATCCCCCACTCAGATATTATAGAGAAACTCTCCCATTTGGGAATTAACCCCTACATTTCCAGATGTGTAGCCAACTGGCTCACCAACTGGACACATACTGCCAAAGTGGGTGACTTCACCTTTAGCAAATGACTAGTCACCAGTGCCCTACAATGGGTCTATATTAAAAGAACGAATGCTTAAAATATTGAGTGCGTATTTGTCATCACATTTTAAGTGAACGGTCTTTTAAGCAAACGCTAATAAAGTTGAAACACATATTGTCGAAGTACTTTGTTTGGCCAACACGGTTTCCCCAGTGTCATAGTGAATATACACTTGAAACAGAGTGAAATGGTAATGCATAACCTAAAGACACACTAGAATGTTTCTAATCACTAAACTAAACCATTTAATGTTATCTGTAAGTGTATTCTAAACTTAAAATAAATCTACCCTACTGAACCATTTTTGTGAAATACACACCAACTGTATTACACTTTGAATAGCATAGCGCATGTGTATCACAGTAAATGTACTAACACACTCTGTTTTATAAATGTCATACATGATTGCAGTTCACAATTCAAGTAAATTAAACTTTTATAAGTATATATATATGGTAGGATTATTAATTATAATTATATAGATATGTTTTCATAATAATATGCTGTATTACTTAAATTTCTTCCTTTTGTTTAAGGTAAAGAAACATAAGCATGAATACTGTGGACATGTTTACATCAGTTGTTCACTTACATGATTTGGCTGACTGTGATGTTTTGAATTACAGAGTTTAGACATTTAGAGCTTTCGCTTAAAAAAGCGATCGCTTAAAATGTGTCAACAAATACGTACTCGACATTTTAAGTGTTTGTTCTTTTAATATAGACTCCGTACAACAGGTTTTTGTGCTGGGCTTACTGTTCAGAATTTATTTCTCAGATGTCCAGGCAAACTGATGGCAAATTATGAGCAATTACTGAGTCCTCTAATAATGTTAATATAATGCAGACAGGGCTAATGCAGACAAATGATTCATACCAAAGCCAAGGATTAAAGCTAAATGCAAAACAATGCATTATTATTCCCTTTGGGAAAGCTGACTGCCCTGCTAATTACATTATAGACAGCACCTCCCTAAGAGTAGACCTAATGGTACGTGATTTGGGTACTCAGGTTGATAGCAACCTGAAATTTGACCACCACATATTCAAAGTAGTAAGGAAATCCTTCTACATGACACAACTTATAAGTAAAGGCATTGCATCTAGCTCTAAGGATCTTATAATTCCATTATACTTTGCCATCATCAGACTAATAATTGAGCACAATGCCCCCTTTTGCATGTACCTCACCAGCCACCTGCAACAACTGGAGAGGCTGCAGAAGTTTCTCACCATGAAATTGCAGGGTACACAAAGCAAGTCTTGTGTGGAAAGACTAAAAGCCTTATCACTGTTTTCTGTCTCCTACAGGTTGTTAACAGGTGAACTCTGCCTGGCTTACAGAGCAGTCTCTGACCCTGCCCTGATGAAAATGGTACACATTCATAAATAAAACTGCACTAGGGTCACTCGCTCCAGGGATCTTAACCTAGCCACTGACATGAACAGGTCATGCTGGAGAGAGATATACATCTCCTAGAGACTGCTATTTCTCTAGAACAAGCTTCCAATTCACATGAAACAGAACCCATCCCTGACCTTCTTCCAACACAACCTAGATCAATGGATGGGCGACCTCAAATTCACTCCTGGGGTGGCGCCCATGTCCCTCCAGGACAGAGGAAGTCGATATCAAGTACCATAGACCCTTACCTTGGTGGCCTTCATTCACCTAACCACTGACAATCAGGGCAACATGGGGTAAATATTTCTAGGCTTGTAAGGGCTCTAGGGCCGTTAGCCTAGTAACCTTCCATGAACCTATAAAGTTGCAGAGTTGGGATGCATAGAGGAGACCAATTGGAAAATAGACAACATATATACAGCTTAAAGCCAATAAGGAAACACATTATGTTAGACTTTTATTAATGCAGTGGGACAGAATATGGGTAAACCAACAGTAAAAGTTAAAGATTTAATAATGGTGGACTTTACCACAACAGTGGAGGACAACTTGTACAATAATTAGGGAAGGGAAGGTAAAGTGACAGGAAGGAGAGAGTACCTAGATGAGATTGAGAAATTGGTATGGCAGGCATACCTCTCAACTGTACAGATTTTTGCAGAATGTCAAGATTTTTGTCTCATATTTTTGGTCTGTTCCTGATAAAATTTATGATTTTCTGGATTTTTGTGGAAAATCAATGAAGACTGAATTCACTAAATAATGACAATCATTTGAGTTTCAGACTTTATAAACTTGAAATGTATGACTACATACGACCTTTTATTCTAGCAACTTTCTAAGTTTATTAGACCAGTATTTAAAATTGTCCCATTTATGAGGCTCTGACCCACCATTATTTTTGACTTTGCCCAGTTTTTTTGTGCTAAGAAGTTGAGAGCTATGGTGGAAGGAAATGAAGCAAATAAGCTATTTACATTTTTAAGGTATAAAAGTGATTAAGGCAGATGACAAGGCTATCTGCTCCTCAATTAAAAGGATCTAGTAATCATAATAGCTATGAGGTAGGAGCATATCTCAACTAAACAGATTTTCACATAATTTCCAGATTTTTGCCTCATATTTTGGGTCTGTTTTTCATACAGTATGCTGTTTGCCACCAGGACTTTTTTTATGTACATGAGTTCATTAGCCAGAGAGGTTAGGAAGAAACTGAGGATAAAGCAATGGTCAGGAAAAGAACAGCTAACTTTATGTTATTTTATGATGACTCTATTTTCCTTGGGGAGGACCTAGAAAGAGAAGCTCAGGTGGTGCTCCAGTTTACTGAGCTCAAACATGAGGCAGGCCTCAAGTATAATCTGTGGAGAGCTGTTTAGATTAGGCTGAGTGAAAACAATAAACAATTTGGAAGATAGGGAGTATTAAATCTGCAGTGCAGACCAGGATCAAATTATTTATGACTCAAGGTCTGGAAAGGAGCAGCAAAGGCAAAGCAAGCAACCTACAGTTAAAGTGAAAAGGGAAATACAAGCAAGTAATTAAAGAGAAGGGAAACATGCAAATACTGGCATTGTGGGTAAATGTTATATAATGAGTGTGACCCCAAAGTAATATATGTATACAGACAGAAGACAATCAATAGAAGATATTGAGAAAATGCATTTGGGTAAAGTGCCCTGGCTAATAAGAGAAGTACAGCAGATAAGGGGGGGTCCTGAAATTTTGTATGTGGAAGCCTTCATCATAAATTAGTGTCTAATAAGAAAAGAAAAGAAAATGATACAGTCAAGGTGGCTCACATAATAGAAGGATATAGAGAAGGAAGTCTGGAATGGACAACAGATAAATGCCTTAAAATATTAGGTTTAAAGGTAGATCTGAGAGAGTGTTGCAGGGGGACAAATGGGAGAGAAGAGAATGGGATGCCATGGACTGCAAAATTAGATCGATGTCAGAAAGAAGAGCGACAGCGCAGTTCAGGTTATAATCATTAAAGAACAATGTAGAGTACAGCTAAAGAAAGGAGGACAGGGTGAAGACTGGAATCAGATCAGAGGATGATGGTGGAAGACACTAACAGTACAGAAGAAGCTGCAGAAAATAGGGGAGAATGTTGAGAAGGCGATAAGTGAAGTAGGAACAGAACAAAGGTTGATTTTGAAATTAGAAGGATGGAAAGAGGAAGACAGAGGATACATTATTTACAGTGATCTCTGAGAGCAAGAGGGGAAATAAGAATTGAATGCAATAGGAATGAGAGCAGAAAGAAGGCTGGAAAGGCAGCAAGGCAGAGTGGGAAAGTATGGGCACTGGCAAACCTGAGCATCCTAAACATGTAGGATCTGTACCTCAGGCTACTCCACAGATGGCTGCTAACAGCAACCAGGCTGAAAAGAGAAGAAAGAGCAACAGATAACAAATACTGAAGGTCTGTTGTGGGTAGATAGATACCAAATACATGGAGGGGCTCTATATCAGAAGACCGAATGGAAATAACAACGAATGGCAAAACATCAAAAAGACCGGACCTCGAAGTGCTGCTTATGAGATCGCAGTGCAGTGAAGTTTGGAATATTTGTCCTTTCCTCACTGTAGTGCGATCTCAGAGTTGGTATATATATTTATCGGGGGGTGTGGGGGGTGCAGCCCTCCACAACAGCAAGTTCGAGGACCGGTCTTTTCGATGTTTTGACATTCACTGTATTTCCATTCAGTCTTCTGATATAGACCCATTTTGGGGATATGAGGAACTGAAAGAATTATGGGACAAAATGGAAAAGGAATGGGAAATAATGCAGGCAATTCAGTTGACTAATACTTAGTAAACTGGTTTGGGTTGCTTGAGGAACAGGAGTTCATAAGTACTGAAATAAGGAGACATATGGTAATTTTAGAAGGAGGAATATGGCAAAGCACATAAAACATTAAAAAATCCCTGGGAAACAAAAGAGTGCAGAAATAGGAAATACATACCGCCACAATGCTGAGGATAGCAAGAGATTAAAATCACTTAAGAAGAAGAAGAAGAGAAGACATTGTCTAAGTGGCAGTTGGTAGGTATAAGGTATGACCTAAAAACTGAGCAGATGTTCAGATGTTCTGTAAGAAAGGCAGTGTAGGGGAGGGTGGAAAAGAAAACTACAAGTACAAGGGCATCAAAGTAAGTTAGCAGGGGTAAGACAAAAATAAGATTGGTCTTAAGGGCAAACAAGGAAGTGATCGGGAGGTCACAGAGTCTTAAACAGTAGGAACTGAATAGATTCATAGGTTATTAATAGGCGGGTAGCCCAGGTGATCATATGGAGTCTAGCCATGCAACCCATAGAGTTTAGATGGTGGATTTGACACCTTGCTTAGAATAAATGTATGGGTACCAATCCAATCATCAAGGCAAAACCTGAAGGAGGACAGTGTATGACTTTGGCATGCAGTGGTAGCTTGTTTCATAAATAAGGGATTCTGTAGTTGAAGAAACTCTCTCTCTCTCTCTCTCTCTCTCTCTCTCTCTAAGTGGAACAGTCTATGTTGTCATGAATGTTGAGATCTTTGGAGTGAGCATTTTAGAATTCCAAGTTTTGTTGAGGGTGAAATCATCACAGGAGAGATGGTCTGAGGCAAAGAAAGTTGAGAGGGTTTTTAGTCTCCCTCTCTCTCTCCCTCTAGGCAGCTAAGGGAATGTAATCCTTTAAAGTTTTATAGATAAGGGGTTGGCATAAGGGTTCACGTTGTTTACTTCACAGACATACGGTATAGGGTTTGATTCTTGTGAAGCATGGCTAGGCTTAAAAAGGCCCCATGGTGTCATTAGCCTATAAATCATCTAGCAACCCATGCTGCAGTCTTTCTAGCTTGGCAAGGTGTTTAGAGGTGCTATAATCATGTTTCAGAAAACTTAAGCTAGCATTGCTTTGGTGCACCTGCCAGATTGCACATATATACAGATTTACTGTGTTAAAGGAAAAGTGTGAATAAAATTATTTAATTAAAAATGATAATTTGCTGATTGAGAAGCTGAATGTTTGACTGCTGCGAAAAATGTAATCTGCAACACTGTGTAGTGTTCCCTTCATTGCAGGAGATGAGAGCAGGCCATTAGCTACTCTGTTCTCTTCAAACTATTATCCTTCCCAAACAACCTTCTCATTCCTGGGCTGCTGATGGGTCCTGAGGCATTTGTTTTACAGACAAAAGCATTAAATAAATGCCACTCAATAATGTGATCCCGTTTGTTCTGTTTTCTGCTGAGCTCTGTGTGCAGCTAACCATCTCCCACTATCATCACACTACTCTTGTAGCTGGACTGCTCTCCCAATATTTCCCATCATTGGACAACCACCCTCCCTACTTGAGGTATACTCATGAAGGCAGTCAATTGGAACGGCTGCAAGTGAATTAATGAGTGGTCTTATCATAATATAGACCAACAGTATTTTCTTTAGGCAAACTCTACTATTCTCTCCTCTCCTGTCTGCTCTGCCACGATCTATCTCTTTGCAGTGCTTGTAGTACAAAGCCTAAAACATTTCATGCTTCCACAAATGTATATCTCACTTAAATCCATCTATATCAATATAAGCATTGCTTTGCAGGTACAGTACTACATAGCTACTCCATTATGCCTGATGTTATCATACAGCAAACTACTGCATGTTGATTGAACAATAAAATTAAACTGTTGCCATAATATACTCTAATCGCTCTTCATCTGGTTTCATCAGGACTAAGGCCACTAAACAAATTCATGTTCGAGAGGCTGCAATCAGGGCTTCCTCCCTCTAAGACATGAAGTTTGTGAAATAATTACAAAAATATGAAATCTGAAGACAGAGTAAATGTAAACAATTTTATTCTTGGAAATGACATTTATGAATTGCAATATTCTCTAAATAAATTATCTAAGTCTAGCAACAAATGTTTGAAAATTGCAATAGCTGAAGTCTGGATTCATCTAATTAAACAAAAGTTCACAATCTTAATGACCTAGTACTTTTACTTCAGTATTCTGTATACTGTTTTTATAAGCCTAACCCATGAATAAACACAATAAAATGTTCATACTCTACTTCGAAGATAATTTTATAAATCAAAACACAAATCTTAGTTTTGATGAAAAAAAAGAAAGAGTATGTTACATTTTGGTCTATATCTAATTTGAAAAATAACAGCTATCAAATCTGTGACATAATGTTAAAAATTATAACTTCTTAAACCATGAACAGAATGATTGGACAGTGTCATCTCTACTGAACATGCTCCACTGAATGGTTTCACACAAATATAGTAACTGGAAGTACTTTTGCCACAGGTTGTCATGGCAATTGTGTCTCAGATTGTCATGGTAATCTTTCCAGTGCTCATTGTAATGAGCTGTGGGACTGTCATCTTGCTGTTTTTTATTCATTTATTTATTTTTTAGAGCAATTTTATAATCACAGAGACAAAATACTTTTTTTTTCTAATTAACTCAACTGACTGTGATAACTGTCATAGATCTTTATATCAGGTTCCAAAGAAAACCAAACAAACTGCTGTGTGAGTCCATCCTCTCAGTGCTGGTTACATAATAACATCACATTTCATCACCTGTCTCTGGTACAAGGTGACATACACTCAGAGCTTTGCAGTATTTGAAAATTACAGAACAATTTCAAAAACTTTGACTGCTCCCTTCCAGAATTCTTCATTTAAACATAAACATTTAATCGGTTATAATAACACTTGATTTTTAACACAAGCATCTGTACAAGTCAGCATGACAGCCAAATGACACAAAATGATGTACAGAACTCCAGCTAACTATGCTGGTATATGTTACACATGCACTGCCCTATTCTCCCTGGAATAGATGGCAATACGTCACATCATCAGATCTCCCACTCCCCGTTTGAAGACACAAGCTGGGTTTTCAAGTGACCTTGGAGAAATGTTGCTTGAGAGAAATGGGCCTGTTTGGGAACACATTAACCCATACTTTGTCTTGATGGTCCGTCTGCATTGGCATTGCTAATCCCACTACAGTGCTGTACTGTCTTGTCACATGTCTGCAACTCTAGGCTCCACCTTAATAACTTGGCATTTTCTTTTAATTGTATGTCTAAACCACTATGCTTATGTGACTATCTTACACAATCACATGTTATTGTCTGCTATATTTTTATAACTGAATGTGTAAATATCTTATGTATAGTATGTTATTAATTGTTCTGGAGCTTTTCTCCCCTGACCTCCACTGAAAATGGACGACTCTGTCCAGTCGGACCTTCCTGGTAAACCAATGTAAAATTAAATAAATAAATAAAATAATTATTGGCTGACTCTATGTAGCCATGTTAAGAGATTGTGGTCTGTAACCACAGTGAATTTCCTTCCATACAGATAAGGCTGACATTTCTGCAATGCCCATACTATGGCTAAACATTCTTTTTCTACAGCTACATACATTCCTCCATGGGTTGGAGTCTATGGCTGAGGTATACAACTGGGTGCTCTTCTTTCTCTGAGGAAACTTGTCTGAGTACAGACGCCACCCCATAGTTTGAAACATCCACCTGCACAAGAAATTATTTGCTGTAATCTGGACTGGCTAACACAGGGGTCCTCCCAAAGCCCCTTTAAGCTTTTGGAATGCCTGCTTGCAGGCTGGTTTCTGCACTACTTTATCCGGACTGTTTTTCCTTGTCAAATCTGTGAAGGGAGCAGCTATTGTACTATAATTGGAAACAAACTTTCTATAGTACTCCACTGTCCCCAAGAATGCCCTCATTTACTTATTGGTAACAGGGGCAGGCCACACACCAGAATAACTTCCACTTTGGCAGGTTCTGACCTAATCTTTCTACTCCTCACTCTATGTTCCAGGTAGGAGACCTCTGCCATACCCACCTGACACTTACTGTGCTTAATGATCAACCATGCCCTTTTCAGTCTACCCAGGACCTCCCTGACATGCTGAAGGTGCTCTTGCCAGGAATGGCTGTAAATGGCAATATCTTCCAGGAAAGCAAGGGCATAATATCCTGCTCCTGCTAGGATATGATCTACCAGCCTCTGGAAGGTTGCTGAGGTATTTTTCATCCCAAAGGGCATCTTTGTAAACTCATATAATCTGAAAGGAGTCACAAAGGCTGACCTTTCTCTAGACAGGGGAGTCAAGGGCACATGCCAGTAGCCTTTGGTGAGAGCAGCAGTGGTCAAATACTTAGCCCCACCCAGCTGTTCTAAGGCTTTGTCTGTCATAGACATGGAGGTAAGCATCTGACTCTGTGTGACTGTTAAGTTTTCTGTAGTCCATGCAGAATCCAATGCTATCATCTTTCTTTGGTGCCAGCACCACCAGTGAGGTCTATGGACTGCTGAACTCCTGGATTACACCCAGTTCCAACATTTCCTGTATCTCCTCCCTCAGAGTCTGTCTGACTCACTCAGCCATCCTATAAGAGGCCTGCCTGATAGGCCTTTGGGGTTCTGTATCCACATGGTGCTGCACCAGGTAGGTGTACACAGGTTTCCCAGTAAACATGGCCCTAAACTCCTGCAATTTCTTGAACCTGGCTATGGGATAGCCTCTGGGATATTGCAACCCCTTGCAGAGAGATGTCAGTCTGAGCCTCACTGAGGAGATCAGTCACCAGATCCCCCTCAGACTCTTCCTGTCATCCACTGCAAATACTCAGCACCAGGACCTCCCTATCATGGTAAGGCTTCATCATGTTAAAGTGGTATAATTTGTGCCCCTGTCTCCTGCCTAACAGGTTTACCATATAATTAATGTCACTGACCTTCCTTACCACTTTCAAGGATCTCTCCCAAGCTGCCTACAGCTTATTATGTCTGACAGGAATGAACACTATAACCTGATGTCTCACAGCATGCTCTAGGTCATGAGCATTCTTGTCATATCAGACCTTTTTCTGCTTTTGGTCTCCTGTGAGGTTCTCTTGGGCCAAGCTCATGAGTTACCTAAGCTTTGTCCTGAGGTTTAGGACATATGCCACAACAGACTCCTTGTGAGATTCACACTCACCTTCCCACTATCACAAATCAAATCTAAAGGCTTTCTCACCATATGCCCATAAATCACCTCAAAGGGTAAATAACTTGTGGATTCCTGGGATACCTCTCTGTATGCAAACAATATATGAAGTAAATATTTGGCCCACTCTGTCTCATAAACTGTTCTGCAAATGCCAGTAGCATGGTCTTTAGTGTAGAATTTAACCTCTCCACAGGACCATTAGTCTGGGGATGGTAGGGGGTGGTCTTTAGGTGCTTCACCCCACAATGCTTCCGCAGACAAGCCAGCAGATCTGACATGAAATTGGCATCTCTGTCAGTCAGTATTTCTTTTGGGAAACCTAGCCTGCTGAAAATCTCTGACAAAGCATTTGCCACCTTCTCTGCCTCAGTGGAGGACAGAACCCCTGACACATGGCATCAGGTAGCATACAAAACCTACCACCAGGATATATGTCTTCCTCATGGAATGTGGGGTACTCAAAAGCCCCACAATATCCATAGCTACCCTCTGAAACAGCTCCTCCATCACAGGCAAAGGCATCATCGGAGCTTTGACCTTGTCTTCTGCCTTATTTACCTTTTGGCACTACTCACAGATCCTGCAGTACCCTATATTATCCTTTGCAATCCCTGGCCAGTAAAGGTTCTGCATAATATGTCTCTTGGTACCCTTTATGCCAATATGACCTACAAAAGGAATGTCATGGGCTATGGCTAGAAGTGCCAGTTGGTAGGCTGTGGGCACTATCAAATGCTTTACTACCTCACCTTCTAGCCCTCCTTCAGGGGTCCACTCTATATACAGTGACCCTTTGTTCCAGTATACAAACTTCCCTTTTTCTTGTACTACCTCCCTCAAGCTTCATAAGGTAGGGTTCAAAAGCTGAGTCTGTCTCAACTCTACCTTTGTGACTCCTTTCAGCTCCCTTTCCACAGGAAACCTAGTATCCTCTGACAGCTGTGCCTCACTGTCAGCCTGGGTACTACCACTCACCTCTCTCCTTGCAGTTACCCTGTCCATGGGAACATCAGCACCTACCAGCAGCTGTAGCTCACTTTTAGGCTCACTGCTACAGGGTAGCTCCCTCCCTGAAATAGCCACATCACCATCCCCAGCTTCAGGTGCGGGGTCTGTCTTGGTCTCCCCAAGCCTACCAGACCTACACGCCCGTCTCCAAGCCTGACTCCATGTAACTGCTTACACACAAGGTACTGCATTATCAAAATCATTCCCTATCAAGACAACTGCAGGAATATCCTGAAATACAGCTACCTGCTTGCTTCCTTTTCCACTCTTCCAGTCAAGGTGAACCCTGGCCAAAGGTATGTGGAATGGATCTCTCCAAAACCTCTGACTGGAGTGGACTGTCCAAGTAAGTACTGCTACTCTTTAACCACTGCAGGCTTCAAAATAGTTATGGTAAAAACACAGTAACGCTGTTTCCTGAAGGTCTGCTCCAAAAAAACGAAATACAGAAATGAAATGTAGAAACACTGGAGACGGACCACCAGAATAAATGGAAATGTTTAATAATAGAGGACAAGCGCTTTCGCGTACATAAAGCACGCTTCTTCAGATCCATAAAAGTACATTTTGCAGGTGTCATATATATACTAAAAGCTTCTTTCTAACAAGATAATCAATCAAACAATCAAATAATTAATTAATCAATCTGTAAAATTCATTATCTAATTAATGAATAAATGAACTAATTTAATGTACAAAAGCATTTCTTAGGCTCTAACATAACAACTTTGTGCATTACAGACATTTTAAAAACGTATTAAAAAACTTTTAAAAAACTCTTGTAGTTTCACGTAACATTCGCTCCCTAGCAAGTTTATTCGTTGTGCATTACCCTTACCATGATTATTACTCTGACCACTACATTAATCCCTAAACTAAGTATTTATTTCATCTCTAAAAAAATCTGAAAAATCTAAAACCTAAAACTTCTTAGACATTACGATTATCAAAGACAAATGACAGGCTATCAATACCACCATTTTTAGGAAAGAATGCTGGAGAAATACATTACTTTACTACAATAGTATGCATCCTAGATTCATTTTTGATAACATAGTTAGAAGTCAGTTCACTAGAATTAAGAGATTATGTAAAACAAAGGATGAACTACACACACAAGGTGAATTCTTGGACAAATGTTTTATTAGCAAGGGATATAACCCGGAGAAGGTACGCAGTATTAAGGAGAAATATATTCCTAAGGAAGTGATAAAGAGTACAGATACCAACATTCTCAAACATTATGGATATAGTAAGAAAGCCTTTGATAAATCTACAGTGAAAATTAACATGAGATATACTAGTGACAACAAACATATTAGAAACATTTTAACTAAAAATTGGCACATTCTCATGACTAATAGCGAGATAGCAGATTTAGTAGGCTCTACACCTTCATTCATTTATCGGAACAGCAAGAATTTAAGTAGGCTGCTGTGCATTGAACAGCTAAGTGTAACCAAAAGAGTCAGATCTAATATGGACAAGAGATTAGGCACATTTCCCTGTACTAAATGTAATATGTGTGCCATGGTTACCACTAATCAACTTTTTCAGCATCCCACATTAGCTTTCAAGTTTGAACCACACTTCTTTGCAACTTGTGAAGACAGGAATTTGATATATTTGGCAGATTGCCAAGCCTGCAGAGCTTTTTACATAGGCATGACAACTAGAACTCTGAAAGAGAGAATACAAGAACATGTCCATGATATAAAGAAATGTGACACAAAAAATGCGCTAGCTAAACATGTCATGAACAATGCAGGACATTCTTTTGCTTTCAGAGTGTTACAAATCATTACACCTTGCAAAAGAATGGGAGACACATTTAATGATTTAAAGAATAAGGAGCTATGCTGGATTCTCAGATTAAAAGCCCAATATTGTCCAGGTCTGAATCAATATGTGAGTGTAAGAGCTCCCTTGAAAGGACTTAGTGTTAAATGAATATATTCTACACAAAGTTCAACCTGACATGTTCTCATTCTGACATATCAGAAATCCAGCTGTTCTATATCCTTTCAGTTAGGAATACATTTTCCAGTTCTTCATCAAGCTGTTTGCAGTAGGCTTTAAATTCGATATAAGTTTTCTTTTTACATGCATCCGTTAATCACCATTGGCACTGTTATTCTATATCAGTATTATGACCATTAATTCTTATCACATCCATCATTCTTACCTTTTACTCACAATATTTTAGTACATAATATTCACGATATATTAATTATTAATCATTTATCATATTATTGTTTATTATATTATTATATTATTATAATTTTATAAAATATAAGTATTGTTCATCACACAATTTTTTAGAATATTTTTTAGAATATTCATAACATTTAATTTATATATATATTTATATTCATGGTATTTTATAATATTTATCATATCATACTTATAATAAGAAATGCTTTTGTACATTAAATTAGTTCATTTATTCATTAATTAGATAATGAATTTTACAGATTGATTAATTAATTATTTGATTGTTTGATTGTTCGATTATCTTGTTAGAGAGAAGCTTTTAGTATATATATGACACCTGCAAAATGTACTTTTATGGATCTGAAGAAGCGTGCTTTATGTACGCGAAAGCGCTTGTCCTCTATTATTAAACATTTCCATTTATTGTGGTGGTCCGTCTCCAGTGTTTCTACATTTCAAAATAGTTATGTCAGAGGATGTGTCTCTTTTAGCTGTGGCCTGTCTTCCATCCACTAAGATAGGATACAAAGTTTGGCATTCCTGTTGTTTCCGGTCAACTTACTACTGGCACACTGTTATTCCCACTTGTTGGCTCCCTCACATTTTGTTCCTCACCTTACTTCAGTGAAAATTTGTATGTTACATGGGCCCCTCTGGTTACATTTAAAACATCTTATCCCTGATCCCGGCCAAGTACCTGAACTAGTGGCTTCCTCTTTTACTGGTAGACTCCGTTGGGGTGATTTAGGCTGCCCACCATGGGCTCCCTTATATGCATGTGCAGCACAGGGTATCCCCTTCTTGTGTGGTGATGCCCTGCTTGCTAAGTAGAGATTCTCTGTTCTCCCCAACTCATCTGCAGAGTTACACTCTTGGTCTGCCAACCATATTCTCATGTCCTCAAGGAAAGTACCAAGGGCTTGTTCCCTCACCCAAAGGTCTGCCAGTCTTTCAAAAATGGTGATCTGACACCCACTCACCCACCTATGAAAATAGCATCTATATTACATAATCAAACTTTTAAAAGTTTGAACGTCATATGTTTGACACCATATGATCAAACTTTTAAAAGTTTGAAAATGTAATAAAAAAATAAACCAAAGAAAATGCCAACCTGCACCCCCCACACCCCCCTGCTATTTAAATATACCAACTCCGAGATCACACTACAGTGTAGAAAAGGGAAATCTTCCCATTCCTCACTGTACGGAGATCTCCATTGAAACGTACGAACTTTTAAATGTTCAATCATATGGTGTTGACCATATGACGTTTGAACTTTTAAGAGTTCGACAACGTGATATAGACCCTGAAAATAAGTGTTTAATTCAGCAATATAATTATATACACTTTTGTCTGCATTGTGTCTATGCTCACAAAACATTTTCTGTAAGTTTCAGGTGTTAACTTATAACAGTTCAGTAAACATTGTTTTACTCTATCATAATTTATACAGTCAGTATTTGATAATTTAGAGACAGCAGTTACGCTTTACCATGGAGTAAGGGGGTCAGGAACTGTATTATGTTTGCATACTCTTTCAAATGTTTGAATAAAACTATCAAAGTCATCCCCCTCTGCAAATTGTGGAAGAAATTTACTGACATTTATTGCTTCTGGGCTCCAATTATTCCCTTCCCCATTACCTCCATGACCCTGACGAAGAGTCAGGATCTCCCTCTCATGACAAAGCTGCTTCTCATTTTCTTCAGCTTCCAAACTCCACAGTTTCTCATTTTCTTTGTTCTTCAAATGTTCAGCCTCCAGTTCAAGTCTCTTTAACTCCAGATGGATGTTAAGTCCTCTGAGGAAAAAGTGACCTGCCCTGTTTTGAAATACTGCACATCTCCATTACCAGACTGGTTGTCCTCCTTACCACTGGTCCATGCTGCAGCTATTATTAAAGCTGAAGTCTTTTTCTCTTTAGTCTGATTAGCATGCACCAGTCCATTGTCTTCATACATCTTGGCCAACTGGTTCTTTGTCAGCTTACCATAATCCTCTGCTGACACCTTTGCCTGCCTTCTCTGACTAAACTAAACCAAAAATAAATGAAACTGTTGTGAAAATGAAACTCTGACTGTTTACCTTGTGTTTAGAGTACACACACCTTCAGTGACAACTACTCAGAGGCTAATGAAGTTTAATTAATATCCCACCACTGACACCAATATGTGAGGGCCTATTTTTACCCAGGCCAGTAATCAAGGAGTCTCAATCATCATCACAGACACTGGTGAGAGATGGTCACTAAGAACAGGAATGAATTTATACCGTATTTTCAGATGCATCTCTCTGCATCAAGAACAATTTCCCCCAAGACCACACAGAGAACACGTTCCAGACCTGGGACTGGGATCTGTGTCTCTCCAGATCCAAAACAAGATTCACTTTGGAGCACTGTGCCCCAGTTCTAAGTAGCTGACACACCCACACTGGGTGTTTTATGTCCCATTTCCAAGTAGCTGACACACCCACACCTGGGTATTTGATTTACACACACACACACACACACACACACACACACACACACACACACACACACACACACACACACACACACACACACACACACACACACACACACACACACACACACACACACACACACACACACACACACACACACACACACACACACACACACACACATGCTCCTGGGAAAGGCTGGTACAGATTTACTAGCTGTACCCCTTTTGCCAAGCCTATAAGGTATCTTCACTGCCACCAGTCAACTACTTTCAGGCTCTTACAAGTGCATCCAATTATACTATTTAAAATAAATACTAATATAAATAATGGATTGTAACCAACATAGCCAGGCTACACAGAGTGGCCAAGGCTTCACTAAAATAATCACAAGTACTCTCAAGATATTAGAAGTATTTCCTAAAAGACCAGCCACTATGAAAAGTATAAAAATGTTTAATAATTCATAATAAAATAGAAAACATGAGAATACTAACTATCTAAGTACAATAAACACCAGAGTTTCAATCACAGGATCAATAAAAATAATACAGTTGGACAGATTAAAACAGCTTAACTTATCTCACTGTATTTCCTGACTGTCTAAAGAATAACTGTTCCCTAGGTTACTTAATTAATACAGCAATGCAAGATTAGATGCTGAGATGCTTACTTCCACAAGGCAAGCTGATGAGGTTCAAAATTAAATGAACTGAACTGAACTCAACTAACTGACTGTGATAACTAACATAGATCTTTATGTCAGGTTCCAAAGAAAACAAACCAAAACAAACCGCTGTGAGAGTTCCATCCTCTCAGTGCTGGTTATAAAATGACATCACATTTGATCACTTGACACTGGTACAACTCACATTCAGAGTTTTGCTAAGAGCTCTTGTAGTATTTGAAAATTATAGAACAATCTCAAAAACTTCTACTCTTCCCTTCCAGAATTCTTTGTTTAAACATATAAATTTAACCAGTTATAATAACACCATTGATATTTTAACACAAGCATCAGTACAAGTCAGTGTGATAGTCAAATGACACGAAATTATTTACAAGATTCCAGCTAACTATGCTCTATTCTCCCTGGCATATATGGCAATATCACATAGCATCACAACACATATGTTGTGATCTGGCACAGAGGTGGTTAGTAGCATCTATTCTGTTGGCATGCAAATAAGTCATAGGCATTAGCTGAGTTACAGCAGCCATATCAATGCTCAATTAACAAACTTCTTCTGGCCTATTTCATACCCAGACACATGTAAACAATTACCTATCTATCTGTCCTGTCTACTCTCCTGTATTGTCTGTCTGTCAGTATTTTTTCTGTAGGTGACTGTCCATACAAAGTCACACAAACATATTGTCTTTAGTTAATTGCATTTTGATAATATGTGTAATCAATACTTCAAAACACAACAGCACAGCGTTACTGATTAATTCTTGTCAGATACCACTCAGTATTTTGTTCTTAAAAGATGTTGCAAAACAGATTTAAAAGTAGGAAAGGGGAAAATTGTGCAAATCATCAGTTTTCAGATATCCCTGGCAAGCAGAGGCATTTGGAATATTCAACAGACTTTTGCACAATTTGAATCCCTTTCTCCAGACCATGGTCTGCATACCACTGTCTCAAATGTGATGTACCTGTTTCTTTCTTCCGGGATGTATAGAATGCTCTGTATCAGAAGATCTCAGGATAAACTGAAATTCTCATGACCAGGCTTGTTTTTTTTTAATTGACAAGGCTGAACCACCTCATAGAATTCCTTAACAAAAAATATCCTTTCTGAATGACAGGACAGAAAGCACACACAAAGTGTCCCTTTTGAATTGCACTGTGGCCACACAAAGTTTCCAGACAGAAAGTTCTGTCTGCTGCCTGCAGTTAATCTTGTAAGTCTATCACAAATTATGCTGTAGTTAAACATATGACTGGCTAATCATATTCTGTTTTGTAAATAGAATTGATTGAGCATTTTACTTAAATTATTAACCAAACAGTTCCTCCCCATGTGGTTCCAAAACAAAGATGACATCACATTCCAAGCACCCAAGTTCTTATAATTATTTGGGCTCATTTTATTTTACTAGCTTTCAGGAAAAGCCTGTCTAACAATTTAGCATATTTACCCTCTTTGACATGTACCTGACCGGACATATGCAACAGCTGGAATTCCCACAAAGGTTCCTAACCAGGAGAATCCATGGTTTAAACCGATTGTCCTATACAGATTGCCTTAAAGCCCTATCTCCATACGCCATTGCTTACAGGTTACTGAAATGAGATCAATGCCTAGATCTTATGGATTTTTTTACATAAATGAACATGAACAGTATCAGAACTACTAGATATAAGGATTTAAATTTTGCTTGTGGCATAAATAAGACATGTTGGTGAGACAGATATGTGTCTCTGAGGATTCCTCTGTTTTGGAACAGGCTCCCCATCCATGTGAAGCAGAGTCCATCCCTAGCTATAATTAAATGTAGCCTTGACAGTTGGATGAGAAATTGGAAAGTCACCCTAGGTTTGAATCCCATGCCTCTGATAAAGGCAGACGTTAATACTCAAACTAACACACCACTCCACATAACCTCTAGAAACTTCCTAACTAACACAGCATCTCTTAATAAATGCCCATGATACACAAGAACACAATTAGGTTGGATTGCATGGCTAGGCATATAAAGGACCTGGTAGTCATTAGCCTAGTATATGCCTATGAACCTATGAAATATCTAGTTCTAGCTCCCAACTGAAGTAGACGAGTGTGTGTTTGTGTGTGTGTGTGTGTGTGTGTGTGTGTGTGTGTGTGTGTGTGTGTGTGTGTGTGTGTGTGTGTGTGTATTGCTTAAATGTACTAATGGTCCTCAGTACTATAAACTGTACCAAATTATTGTTCTGAGTATTGCATTTCTGTGCATCAGATATTATATGGCAGCCATCAGCAATGAACAAGTGTTACAGAAAGGAGATGCACACAAACACGCACA
The DNA here is from genome assembly GCF_019279795.1 of Protopterus annectens. Lineage (NCBI taxonomy): Eukaryota > Metazoa > Chordata > Ceratodontiformes > Protopteridae > Protopterus > Protopterus annectens. The sequence continues at coordinate 1,587,215,095 of NC_056725.1, forward strand.
TACACAGATACACATGCACACACCTCTCCATCTGAAAAGAAGGTTGTGCAGTACATGAGAGCTCAGTGGGTGATATGATATTTCACAGTGCGTGTTTCATATTATAATCAATTTTTGGGAGTCTACTGTGTTTGGTCTAGTATATGTCAGGAACGTTGTGCTAAACATCACTTCTGCAAAACACATGTTGTCTGACAGCTGGTGGTTCACTGTCAGATACGTGTGGATTACACTGTTCAAGACATGCAACATTGTTTTAGTTGTTCTTTGTAGTGTGCACAACACAGCAGTTATGCTCTATAGCAGACTAATTAGGAAAAATGCAGTATAATCTTACAAATGATGCTATAATTAATTATCAGTGCATCAGTTTAGCTAGTATTGTGGAATAAAGGAGTGACCTAGCAGCTTGGGTGTCCGAGACACTTGCAGGAAAGGATGGGCATGCCTATTCTTGAGGGAGAGGGAGCACACTATGATGTACATCATGGATGATCCCCAGTGGAGGCTGGGGTGAACAGGATGGGCAATATCTTGACAGGAAATGGTGGGGAATACTGTCTGAGTCATTGTGTTGGTGGGACAACATACCAACATTTCCCCATTACACATCTGTCCCTGCATACCTTTGGGGAAGTTAGGGCATAAAGGAAAAAGAAAACACACCATGTTAGCAAAATTACACTGCTCCAATTGCTTCATTCTTCTCCTAGGGTCATAGCATATGACACTGTCCTAGGTAGCTAAATTTTGTCCTAGACCCCCAGTGCACATTGGGGTTAGTCAAGGGGAGTGTCACTTGTCTCATGTATTCAAAAGAAACTATACAGCGGTGTATGGGTACAAGATATTTATTGCACATAAACATATCTGGAACTGTAACTGGAACATGTATTTAAGCTAAGTGATTCACTCATTACTTGGAACTGTAACTGGAACATGTATTTAAGCTAAGTGATTCACTCATTACTTCAAACACACTCGCATGTGCATCTCCATTCATGCCTGCATTCACTCTGACTGACTGTACAAATTGACACTGTTCTTGCATGTCCTCAGTACTTATATGCACATGCTATCTAGCTATAGTGGCTGACTAGGGACATTACACATAATGATCTACATCATCCCACTTTGATTTGTTTGACATACAATAGGAGAGCAAAACAATCTACATGCTAGATATGATTTCATTATTAGCAACATATCAGAACTCAAGTCCAAGTCGCTGTGTATATTGGATTAGGTCTGGAAATTCTACCCGATCTGGTCACATAAAAGCTTTAACTGGACTTAGCAACAGGGACAGTCTCTGGGGAATTCTTCTCAATAGGAACTTTGGGGATTGCATCAGGATTATTTGAGGAAAGTACATTGTTCTCTGAAATGTGAACAAGTGTAGGATCACTCTGAGAAATAGTCTTTGTCACAGGCAATCTGCTGCATCACTGGTTTGGAGGCTGGAAGTATATGTCTTCAGTTCCTTCTGAAATCCATTCCTTCAGATTGTACACTATAAGATCTTGGTTCTTCATAAATATTAATGATAATTTTCACTCAGCCATATCCTTTAGATGTTTGCATCTTTACAATCTCTCTAGGTCTTAATGGTCTAAGAGGTTTCCTAGATTTATCATAGTACAAGTTTTGTGACTGACGTTTTTTTCAAAAGTTGAGCCTTGACCACTTTGTTGTTCTTTACATTTGGAATCAATAGTTGCTTACTGATCAGCAATGTTGTTCTTGTCTGTCTAGACATTAATCTGTGAGCAACTGAACCAAGAAAGTTATCTCAAGGAATGTTTCAGAGATTGAGTTGGTTAAGAAAACCATCGGTACCATCTCTCTTGGATTTCTGTAACAAACATTTTGCATTTTGAACTGCACGGTGAGTTAATCTATTGGACTGTGGATACTCAGTACTACTAGTATCATGGACAAAGTCCCAAGATGCAGCAAATTTCTTAAACTGCTGACTTGTAAACTGTGCACCATTGTCAGACATGACTTTGTGTGGACTACCATGGAGAGAGAAATGTCTCTTCAATTTTGTAATGACAAGGCTAGACAGATTAGGAAGAAGGTAAACTTCAAACCAATTTGAATAACAGTCTACTAACACTAACTAATGCTGACCATTCCATTCAAAAATATCAGTGGCAACCATTGATCATGGTACTTCAGGAATCTGGTTTAGCTGAAGTGGTTCTTTTTGTTGGTGCGATTTAGTACTATTGCAAATATAACATGCTAGAGTTTCCTTCTCTATATCTTTTGATGTAGAAGGCCAAAATACTATGATTCTTGCCCTTCTTTTGGTTGAATCAGTACCTGGATGTCCACAGTACAAAATCTAGATATATTCCTGTTGTAATGCTGAAGGAATAACCACTTTAGGACCTTCCGTGATGATTCCATCTTCCATCATGAGCTCGACTCGGTAAGGAAAATACTTTTGTATGTCAAGTGGCAAACTGGTTTGTCACACTGGCCATCCTTGACTGATAAAATGTTTCAGATTTTTGAGAATAGGGTCTGAGGCTGTGTGATTTCTAAGTTTATCAAGACATGATGAGGAAAAAAAATTTGACTTCCATGACTTCAAGGGCTGCAATCTCATTGTCATGCTGTTCTGTTGTTTGTCTGGGTGCTCTTGACAAAGCCTCTGCAAGGTGTAAATATTTGCCTTTTGTATAAACAATATTGAAATTGTGCTTTTGCAATTTTAACATCTTGCATTGCAGGCCTTCTGGGGCTGTATGTATTGGCTTTTTTAGAATTGTCGCTAGAGGTTGGTGGTCTGTCTCAATTTGAACAGGTTTACCAGAAATATATTCATGTAACTTTGAACATGTGAACACTACTGCTAAAAGCCCTTTTTCAATTTGCGCATACTGCATCTCAGTTTGGGTTAAAGTTCTAGACACATAGGCTACTGGTATGCCTTCTTGAAGACATGCTGCACCAAGGCCATACTTAGAAGCATCACAAGAAAGAGTTACTGGTTTGTGAACATCATAGTATCTCAATGTGGGTGGATTGGCAATTTTCTGTTTCAGAACATCAAATGCTCTTTGGTGTTGTTCCAACCAGGACTAATTTACATTTTTGTATGTCATCTCATGTAATGGTGCTGAAAGCTCACTCTGGTCTGGGATGAACTTTCCTAAATAGTTGACCATACCAAGAAAACATTGTAAAGAGGTGACATTGTCTGGAACTGGCATCTCAAGAATTGCTGCTTTTTTAGCTGGATCTCGTAGTAAGCCAGAACTGGTAAACAAAATGACCCACATAAGTAGCTTCTTTCAGCTTGAATTTACATTTCTGACGATTCAGTTTAAGGACTATAAAGCGGTGTATGGGTTCAAGATATTTATTGCACATAAACACATCAGGAACTGTAATTGAAACGTATTTAAGCTAACTGATTCAATCATTACTTCAAACACACTTGCACGTGTATCTCTATTCATGTCAGCATTCACTCTGACTGAATGTACAAAATGGCACCGTTCTTGCACATGCTCAGTACATATATGCACATGTAATCTAGCTACAGTGGCTGACTAGGAACAATAAACATAATAATCTACAGGGAAAAAGGAGAGCCTAATAGACTCAGTGGATGACAAAAGGTCATGGAGCAGTTGATGGCCAGTTGCAAGGGACAAATCATATACATCAGTGCAGAAAATCATACTTGGTTCTATCTAACTTACTATATTAGTATACTCCACATAGGAAAATTAAATCTATTATCCGGTGCTTATTGAATTAATATACATCTTCACAAATAGGAGGCAGAAAACCCAACATTTTCCTTTTACCCCTCTGTAATGCCTTTATTACCTGCATAAAAGTCACATTCTCTTTTACACTCTTTAAAGTAGTTTGAAAAACACATCTTGACAGCATAACATGATGTGCTTGCACAAAAGATAATTGTAATAGATCAGTTCATATCCTGACGTCTTGTGCAACTGATTTACTTTGTAGATATATATAATCTTGCTCTAATGATATCTGTTGTCTTGGGAGTTAGGTTCTCTTTCTAAGTTATACAAAATGTTAGCCATAAGTACATTGCACTTTTACTTCCCTTTTATCTTCATCTGTACATACATCATCATCATCAACTTCTTTTGGCTGTTCCCATTAGGGGTCGCCACAGCAGATCATCTGTTTACATTTTTTCCTGTCCTCTGCATCTTGCTTTTTCACACCATCCGCCTGCATGTCCTCTCTCACCACATCCATAAACCTTATCTTAGGCCTTCCTCTTTTCCTCTTACCTGGCAGCTCCATCCTTAGCATCCTTTTCCCAATATACCCAGCATCCCTCCTCAGCGCATGTCCAAACCAACGCAATCTCACCTCTCTTGCTTTGTCTCCAAACTGTCCAACCTGAGCTGACCCTCTAATATACTGATTCCTAATCCTGTCCATTCTAGTAGTCACACCCAGTGCAAATCTTAACATCTTTAACTCTGCCACATCCAGCTCTGTCTCCTGCCTTTTCGTCAGTGCCACTGTCTCCAACCCATATAACATAGCTGGTCTCACTACCCTCTTGTAGACCTTCCCTTTCACTCTTACTGGTACCCATCTGTCACAAATAACTCCTGACACTCTTCTCCACCCATTCAACCCTGCCTGTACTCTCTTCTTCACCTCTCTTCCACACTCACCATTACTCTGAACTGTTGATCCCAAGTACTTAAACTCATCCACCTTTACCAGCTCTACTCCCTGCATCCTCACCATTCCTCTACCTTCCCTCACATTTACACACATATATTCTGTTTCAGCCCTGCTAACCTTCATTCGTCTCCTCTCTAAAGCATATCTCTACCTCTCCAGGGTCTCCTCAACCCGGTCCCTACTCTCACTACATATCACAATGTCATCTGCAAACATTATAGTCCACGGGTCTCCTGTCCTATCTCATCTGTCAACCGGTCCATCACCACTGCAAATAAGAAAGGGCTCAGAGCTGATTCTTGATGTAATCCCACCTCCACCTTAAACGTATCTGTCACTCCCACCGCAGTCCTCACCAATGTCACACTACCCTCGTACATATTCTGTACCACTCTTGCATACTTCTCTGCCACTCCCAACTTCCTCATACAATACCACAACTCCTCTCTTATGCACCCTGTCATATGCTTTCTCTAAGTTCACAAAGACACAATGCAACTCCTTCTGACCTTCTCTGTATTTCTCCAACAACACTCTCAGAGCAAATATTGCATCTGTAGTGTTCTTTCCTGGCATGAAACCATACTGCTGATCACTAATCATCACCTTCCTTCTTAACCTAGCTTCCACTACTCTTTCCTAAAACTTCAAGCTGTGATTGATCAGTTTTATCCCTCTGTAATTACTGCAGTTCTGCACATCACCCTTATTCTTAAATATAGTTACCAAAACACTTTTTCTCCACTCCTCAGGCATCCTCTGACTTTCCAAAATTTCATTAAACAATCTGGTTAAAAATAGCACTGCCATTTCACCTAAGCACCTCCATGCTTCCACTGGTATGTCATCTGGGCCAACAGCCTTTCCATTCTTCATCCTCTTCATAGCTGACCTTACTTCCTCCTTGCTAATCTGTTTCGCTTCCTGATTCACTATCCCTACATCATCCAACCGTCTCTCTCTCTCTCTCTCATTCTCTTCATTCATCAGCCCTTCAAAGTACTCTTTCCATCTACTCAACACACTCTCCTCACTTGTGAGTATGTTTCCCTCACTATCCTTTATCACCCTTACCTGCTGCACATCTTTCCCAGCTCTGTCCCTCTGTTTAGCCAATCAGTACAGGTCCTTTTCTCCATCTTTAGTGTCCAATCACTCATACAACTCTCCATATGCCTTATCCTTAGCCTTCGCCACCTCTCTCTTTGCCATGTGTCTCATCTTCTTATACTCACGTCTACTTTCTTCATCTCTTTGACAATCCCACTTCTTCTTCGCCAGCCTCTTCCTCTGTATACTCTTCTGTGCTTCCTCATTCCACCACCAGGTCTCCTTGTCCTCCTTCCTCTTTCCAGATGTCACACCAAGCACCTTTCTAGCAGTCTTACTAGCTCTGCTGTAGTTATCCAGCTATTTGGTAACTCTTCACTGCCTCCCAGTGCCTGTCTTAACTCTTCCCTGAATTCCACCTCACAATCACCCTTTTTTAACTTCCACCATTTAATCCTTGGCACTGCTTTCACACTCCTCCTCCTCTTCTTGATCACCGTCAGCCTACAGACCACCAATCTATGCTGCTTAACTACACTTTCCCCTGTCACCACTTTACAGTCTCCAATCTCCTTCAGACTGGCCCTCCTACATAGGATATAATCCACCTGTGTGCATCTTCCTCCACTCTTGTATGTCACCCTATGCTCTTCCCATTTCTTAAAATACGTATTCACCACAGCCATGTCCATCATTTTCACAAAATCCACAATCATTTGACCTTCTGCATTCCTTTCCTTAACACCATACCTACCCATCACTTCCTCATCCCCTCTGTTCACTTCACCAACATGCCCATTGAGGTCCGCTCCAATCACTAGTCTCTCACCCTTGGGTACACTCACCACCACTTCATCCAACTCACTCCAAAATTTTTCTTTCTCTTCCATCGTACACCCAACTTGTGGAGCATATGCACTAACAACATTCATCATTACACCATCAATTTCCAGCTTCATAAACATCACTCTCTCAGACACTCTCTTCACCTTCAAAACACTCTTGGCATACTGTTCCTTTAGGATAACCCCTACTCCATTTCTCCTGCCATCCACACCATGATAGAACAATTTGAAACCACCTCCTATACACCTGGCCTTACTTCCCTTCCATGTGGTCTCTTGCATGCACAATATATCAACCTTCCTTCTCTCCATCATATCAGCTAGCTTTCTCCCTATACCAGCCATACTGCCAACATTCAAAGTTCCTACCCTCACTACTACACTCCTAACCTTCCTCCTCTCTTCCTGCCTTTGGGAATGCCTTCCCCCTCCTCCTCTTCTCCTTCGGCCAGCAGTAGCCCAATTTCCGCCAGCACCCTGTTGGCTAACAGTACTGGTGGCGGTCGTTGTTAACCCAGGCCTCGACTGATCCAGTATGGAAATATGAAATGTTCTCTGCATAAGTAATTTGGCAGAGGTTTTATGCCGGATGCCCTTCCTGACGCAACCCTCCCCATTTATCCGGGCTTGGGACCGGCACAAAGAAATGCACTGGCTTGAGCATCCCCAGTGGCTGGGTTCTTCATCTGTACATACATATATAATTTTAATACTTCAAACAAATAACACCTTGTGTATACATGCATAACTATTAATAGCTATTTGATGCCCCTCCACTGGAGTAGTATTCAAGGAGCCTCAATCCTCACCACTGACACCAATGGGGGACGTACACTGGGAGGATAGCAAGTACACACATACAGTATTTCCCGATGCAGCTATCTGCATCAAGTGCAATTTCCCTTAAGAGCACACAGAGACCACAGTCAGTCCGGGGCTGGTTTCTCACTCTTTCTCCAGATTCCCAATAAGACTCCCCACTAGCACACCTATAGAGTTGAGATTTCAGCTGTGTGGCTAAGCCAAGACCTCCAGCACCCTCGTTGTCCAACCAGTGCTTTGTGTTCCTGCCTAAGTATCTGACACACACACCCTTTGAGGTATGATTTGCACACACACACACACACACACACACACACATGCACACGCACACACACACACACACACACACACACACACACACACACACACACACACACACACACACACACACACACACACACATCCCTGGGAAAGGTTGGCACAGGTTTACTAGCTATGCATCCTTCTGCCCAGACTATAAGGTAGTTACTACTGTCTCCAGTCAATTGCTTATGAGCTACTTTAAGGCCCTTAACAAAGGGTGTCCAGTCTTACTGTGTAAAATTAATATTAACAGAAATGGTAGTTTGACCAAGAGCAAGGCTATTGGAAGTAGCCCACACAATGTTACCAAATAAACATACAAGTACTCTCAGAACTTAAACATCTCTACACAGATCAGCCACAGTGAAATGTTTAAATATAGTTAATAATAAATAATAAAAGAACAAGACAATACTAAATATATATTCACAGTGACATCAGAGTTCAAAATCACAAGAAATACGTAAAACAACATTGCAGGACAGTTTCAAATAAATAAAGAAAAATATCTAAACTAAGCTTCACTATATTCCTGACTGACTACTAATAGACCAACACAGATGTGGTGAATAGATCTTCTAGTTGTTGTCAGGTCCAAGACAGAATGCAGACTTTTCAAATTAATATCTACAATATTACTGCTGGGATAGATTACAGAATGACATAATTTCTTGTCATCTGACTTTTGCTTCCCAGGCCCCAAACCCACATTGCTAGAAGCTGGCAGCATTTAGCATCTACCTGTAAAACTCTACAGACAAAGGCTTCTCCTCAGATCTCTGGCAGATGCTGGAAATCATAAAACAATTGCATTCCTTCATGCTTTCAAGGCTAGTAATTACTTCACCCTAAAGACAATGCAGAAAGTTCCCGAGTACAGACATTGTATCTCCTGCTACACTGAAAACTGAAAGATACCATCTTCTGTGGCCCAGCCATAAAGTCATTTAATTTCAGTTGTTTTTCTAAAATTTAGTAGACTGAGGTTAACCTTCCATATCCCAGTTTCCACTGTTAAAGTATATCAATTTAAACAGTTACAAAAGTGCATGTACATTTCTGTTCTCTTCCAGTACAGCCCACTGTAGATCCATTTTAAATGCAAGCATTTTACATCACCTATTCAACGCACACACACACACACACACACACACACACACACACACACACACACACACACACACACACACACACACACACACACACACACACACACATCTGTACAAGCAATTTGATATACACATGACATACAGTTCTAATGCATTTGTAACACAAGCATTTAGGTTCATAGGTTCATAGGTTGGTACTAGGCTATCTGCCCTAGGGCCTATACAAGCCAATATTCACCAAATGGCATATAATTATTTACAAAATTCCAGCTAGCTGGACTGGCAGTATCTACTTTTATCACAAGCTAAAGCACTTACACCTTGTATATACATGCATCTTTTATATTACTGTATGTATATATTATTATAAAGGCAATAAGTAACTTTCATACGAGACAGTTCAGCAGAGAATAACAGTCCCCTTTATTGCACAGAAAGACATGTATGTGGGAGATTAGGAAATCAAGATCCTTCCTCTTTGAGCAACAAAAGTCATGATATTTTCTACTGTTTTTCACTAAAAGCAACATTATTGTAGCAATTGTAAACCAACCACTGACTAATTAGAAATGAATACTGCAGCATTAATTTTGCTATGATCTCATGACAGCTTGTTTATGACTCTCCATATTAGAACTCTTTTTTTAATTCTGTCAGTGCTTGCTAATAATAGTCAAAAAGCAGAACATCAGATACATACTGAAGGACACTCAAGATACATAATGAAGGACACTTGAGATTTCATTCTGCTAATCTCCCCTTGCAAAAATTGAACCAATTCCATCAATGTTATCACTGACCTCTGTATTAACTGTGTACATTATAGAAATAGGCCTAACACGTGTATGAGGAGGATCATCCTTGTAGGGAATTATTAACTTCAATATTCTAATGGTTAAGCATCCCATATGTAGGTGCTTGTGTAACAAATGTGGGAGTAGAGTATGGCATAAGAAATACCCTTGTGGAAGGCACTTCAACCTGACACAGTTATTGTGCAGACAGATAACAGATGCAAACACCTCACTATGATGTAATGTATTCCCCAGAGCTGTGCATTGTCAGCATGTGACACTGGAGGCAGCTATAGGTATTGTCACAAACAAATGAAATTAATGTGTGAATTAAGAAAAGATCCCTGATAATGAATGCTATATCATCATTTCAGACTGATGGCAATTAAATACATATGCTCATAAGCACACATTTATAATCAGTCATATATCAATGTTCTGTGATTAAGGAAAGTTTCTATATATGTTAGTACACATACCACCCAAGAACTGGAGCACACTTGTGTACACCACAGGACTCATTGTATGTGCAACAGTAGCACTGTCACCATGAAGATTGCAGAACAAAAGTCTACTGCCATGAAATCTAAAGCTATGTTCACATGTGTTGGTGAAACAATTCTAGGAATAGGTCGGATGTGATGTTATGGTTGTTGTGTGACATCAGTATGTTCACACAAAATGAATCCCTATGCTTGAACTGAACATCAAGCTGTACAACTCCGCCAACTAACAATATGGCTATTAATCACAAGCACTAGAGTGGAACTGCTATAAAAACTACTGAATACCACCTATATGAAATCATCCAATTAGCTGTAATTTATTTGACTATAATTTACATTGAATGAAATTGGTGGGGAAGACCTCTGCCACTCTATATACACAGCATATAATTGTGGGAGATGTCTCTTCTGCAGAACAGTTAAGAACACAAATGCTTACAGTCACTCAGTGCTGGTCTGGAACACTTGCCTAAGTGTTGGGAAAATCAACACCATAATGGGATCAATGAATGTGCCATGGTATAAGTGCATCTCCAGCTGTCATATATGTGGTTATGTGAAAGGTTTACATCACCATGTGCATGAATCCAGGAATATGTGTCTCTGTAATTATGTAGAAATAATCTTGCTGTATGTCAGGCAACATTGCCTGATGCTAGGTATTCCCAAACACACCTGTGGCCCCCTGCTGTTGTCACTGTGACAGTAGAACAACAATTCTGTGCAATGTGGTTATAATCCCATATTGGAACACCTGCCTTACTTAGGCAACAGCATATATTACATAATCTTGTGTCCTCATTCCTTAGGAGGTGTCTCACTGCAACTGTAATGGAATGATAGTCTATTCCAATGACAGCATCAGTTTTCAACACAGCCTTTCAAAGGGTATGTAGAAAAAACTCTTGTAACAGGAAACAACATCTACACCTGAACATAGCACATGTGGGTGACAACACTGTTAACAACATATATACTAACTGTAAGTAGTGCCATCAGAATTTGAAATATATAGCTAACATCACAGGTTAATGAATGTTTACTGAAACAAAAGCACAACAACTGATTTATTTGACAAATGTGACACTGCACATTTCAATTGATGACTTCACCATTATGTATTACTTTCATATTTCCACCATAAAGTGGTCGTACAGCACAAGCACACTGTATAGGGGCACTTCATTTATTTATTTTTAGCCTGTTTTGGACAGTAAGAGGAAGAAACGCACACTCACAGTCTAGAGTCATTCCTGTATTTGAACACAGTACCTATGCACTGAAACAATCTACACACAAGTGTATTATACACAAATGCCACAGGAGAGGTAGAACTGCATGTGAGCCACACTGCATCTTAGAAGGATAATATCAACTGTGTCATGAAAAGCAGGTGTGTGGTAAAAATGACTTCTACATCTATGTGGATTTATACATATTTTCATTACTAGGACATGTAAGACTCTCCTGCATCCATTTACGTTCGCATACATATACTCACTTCTTTATTTGAACTCTCTACCCATTGACTGACATAATCTATACACAAGTGCATTATACACTCGTGCCACATAAGAAGTCTGACTCCAGGAGAGTGCATTACTTAACTGATGACATCATCATTGTGTTGCAGACATTATGCATTTGTGGAAAGAATGAAAAGGGGTTGTGGGATTGATCTGATCATGTAAATGTTTCTCACAAGTGGGAGTCCAAGGAGCACAGATGTTGAATTAATCCTCATGTGATGTTATGAAAATCAGCATCACACACACAAGTTAACTGCTATCAGATCAGAAACTGCTACCTATCTAACCATGCCATCTAGAAGGCACAGTACTTAATGCAATGTCACCAATGAAGCTTGGATTCTATAGTGTGAGACTACACTTTATAGGGGATGACATCAGCATTGTGTTACGGAGAAGATGATGTTGTGAGAAGGGTCTGACACTGCTGTTGACTCTCCCTGGAATGCAAAATTAACTCCAAACTACTATTTTACTGAGGCCTGCAGTAGGTCATGTCATATTTCCACAACTTCATACACACACATGTACAAGTTGACTGCTGTGAGATCAGAACTCCCTACCTATCTAGATGACACAGTACGTAATACAAGTGCTGTTGCAGAAGTCTAACTTTTATAATATGCAGTGTAAATAGGATCAGCTTCTCATTCTCTGTCACAGAAGATATTGTGATGTTAAAGGTTTTGAGCAAATACATATTTGGTACTAAGGTGGATTAAGTGCAATGTAATGATTAGTAATACATGCATACTGCTGACTTACGTATGTCAGCTATGCTGTCATCAATGGGTATTTCTGAATGACATGCACCTTTGTTGTGCAGATGAGACACACACACACACACACACACACACACACACACACACACACACACACACACACACACACACACACACACACACACTTGTGAAACACAGAATAGACAAAGAAGCATTCATAGATCATCAGCTTATGGCTAGGGTATGTAAGCCTTAATGAATGGTACTGATATTAGCAATGGTATGTGCTTATGCATGGACAATGTGGGCTGTCAATACCAAGCAATACTTAATGTTCCAGTGCTGGAGGGATAAAATATGCTGAATTATGTGCACCAAGGTTGTATATGGTTGTACCTCATTTGTAAATGTCAGTGCAGACCCAACTGTCCAGACTGAAGAGGTCAGTTAACCACACAGTTAACTGCATTTCAGGTGGGTACATGAACCAATTCCCATATAATGAAGTAATATAATCCAGTAGAAATACTTATTTTTCTTCCAACTTTCTTCTTAAAGCACAACGCTGAGAAACGTATTTGTGCAGATGATGGCAAAGTGTCAGTGCATGTGTGATTAGACTTTGATGTGTTGAGCTTCAACTGTGAAGTTCCAGTGTTTAGTGGTGTTCATTTGTTCTATTCCAACCTTTGCAGAAGTAAGAATCAGAAAGGAAATGTTGTGAGTCTGATTACATTTACAACACATCTGTTTTATCTTAACATGTTATATACTTATGCTTCATATGTTGTATTAAACCTTCCCATGTTTTAGCCAAAGCTTAATTAAAAAATGAAGTTGTGTGCTTGCCTTCCCCATTTTTATGACATTAGGCAGTGAGCAGAATTCTCTGATTAAAGAAAAAGTGAAAACGTTAATTTGATTAGCTTTCTGCAGCATAAACAGGGTTAGAGGTGATGCGTGAGCGTCAGTAGTATGGACAGTACTTACTTGAGAAAATCCACCTGTTAGCCTAACTTTCTCTGTGGCACAAGATGTAAGCTCAGAGATCTAAATGAAAAAGCGTATGCAGATAATTTTACAAAGACTGTCTGAATGTGATTATAATAAGAAATTGCCATCATCACTTAGGAATGGCTGCCATAAATGTGTTTACCTGGCCAAATTGCATCAGTAATAGCTACTGAAATGGATGGGAGATGGGAAATTCACCCCGGGGATCACGTCAGTCGCCCTGCTAGACACAGGTCCAGGGAAGTAAATATTGTGGGAAGAAATATCCAGGGAATTATTATGGCTAGGCTTGTATAGGCCCTAGGGCTGATAGCCTAGTACCAACCTATGAACTTATGAATTACACTTTTATACCTACTACATACAAGACATGCTTCAAAGGAAATCAGAAGTTAATTGGGTATACAATACAGTGTAAAACAAAAACTCAACACATTTTGCAGTAACAATTGAAATGACATTTAGCATCATATGCTGCAGTTGCTCTTTGACAAACCCCGCACAAATTCTGAGGACTAAAACTGATAAGAAATAAGGGCTTAAACAGCTACATAGGAAACATTCACAAGAAGAACACTTACAAAAACAAGCAATAAGAGTTTAACCTAATGCTGTATTTGAACCTGTCAAGAAGAAAACAATTTAGATAACAGACTTGGTCTTTATCTCAGCACCCCACCAAGGAAGCCTTACTTCACTCATGTCAAAATCACAGCTTTGAAGGGACAGTGATAACCTACTCAGCCAAGGGAAGATGTATGTATTATTGTTCAGCAAAATAATGGTAGTCTGAAAATGCCATAATGTGACATTTACATCTGTTAGCCTAATGAATAGTCAACAATACAAAGGAGATGAATAGAGACTGATAAACAGACACATATGAAAGTGTGGTGTTACGGGTCATTAATGCACATCTTTATGGTGTGTCCTCAGTATTCATCTGTCATGCTCTGTATCAGTAACTCATGGCTCTGGGGATCAAGGTGCTGTAGGAGAGGTAAAACCTGATGAAGACATGAGTAGATGAATGGTGGGTTACTAAATCTTCCTTATGGTCATGCATGTGTTGGCAAATGCTTAACTGGATAAAAAGTAAGTTATGTGTCATGAAACATATCACAGAAGTACATCACAGTAAGAAATAATGTGACATCCATTTGGAATTGAACCCTTGATGCTATGGACAAAAATGTATTTATTAATTTATTGATTTATTTATTACATTTGTTTACTGGGAAAGTCATTCTATACATACAGTAAGATGCAGAATACATATTTTCTAGGTAGTCTATACAAAGTAGTATTCAATGCAGTTTTCTAGTAGATACAGGTGCAAAATGAAAAGCACAAGCATTTCAGTGAAGATCATTGTGAGAAAAAATAAAGTTAGTAGTGTGTACATATTAAATAATAGTTATGACCAAATGAGATTTCCTTTATATACATTTATTTTTGAGTAGTAATAAACACTGAAGAGAGGGAGAAAATGAGGTAAGGAGTGGAGAGTGTGTTGAGAGAGTTATAGATATCTTGTCAGTCAGGTTTGGCACAGGAGCAATGCCAGTTCTTGGATAGATGTTCAAATAGTAGTTGTTTAAAACTGCTAGATTCAGGTCTGTTTTGGAGGGTGTGGGGTAGAGAGTTCCATAATTTCACTATTTGATTTGAGAATAGGGCTTCACCATGAGTCATTAGCTTTGTTTACTGTGAGAAAGTTTCTGTCTGCAGATCTTAGACTTCGTAGGCATGAGTAGGGAACAAATTCCTTGAGGGATGGGCAACTGTCAGGATGGAAGATTATATTGTGTGTGAATTTAAGTAGGTAGAGACAAAGAAGGTTAGGTAGCTCAAGCCAATTTAATTTATGTAGAGCAATACAATGGTGGGTTTGGTGGGGAAGGTTGGCTGCAAAATGAGCTATTTTGTTGTAGCAAGTTTCCAATTTGGTTAAATCTGATTTTTTTAAGTTGGTAAAGTGGGGGAAAGCATATAGGAGTATAGAGAGGAGGAAAGTTCTGGATATGGTTAGTCTGGTATTGTCATGAGGAATTGCTTACTTCTGTACAGTGAGCCAAGTTTGATGTGAGCTTTCTTAATTGTGGTGGCTATGTGTTGGTCAAATCTGAGTTTGTTGTCAATTGTCACTCCAAGGAGTTTTATATGCTCAACTGTTTGGATGACTGTGTTGTTTGCTGAGAGAATAGTGAAAGGTGGGGTGGTCGGTGATTGTTTGCTACTGGTAAATAACATTAACTGTGTCTTTTTGGGGTTGAGGATTAGTTGTGATTTACTTAGATATGTTTCTATGTTATTAAAAGCTTGTTGGGCTACTACTTGGAGGTCCGATAAGGTATCTACTGAGCAGATTAAAGTTGAATCGTCCACATACTGAACTACTTTAGCATGTGTTTTAGATGAGGCTAGATCATTACAGAAGATGGTGAAAAGAAGGGGTCCTAATATGGACCCTTGGGGGACTCCAACTGAGACAGGCAGAAGTGGTGAGAGTTCGGATTTCCATCCTACTGCTTGTTGTCTGTCAGAAAGATAGCTTAGGGACCAGCAGAGGGAAGTCTTTGATAGGTTTAGTGAGGCAAGAGTACTAAGGAGTTTCTGATGGAAGGCAGTGTCAAATGCTTTTGACATGTCTAGGAAAATTGATGCTACTTGCTGGTTTAAATTTCTCAGTTGGTTGATGGTGTTAGAGAAATTAATTAGGGCTGTGGTGGTGCTATGTTTTGGTCTGTAACCATGTTGGGAGGGAGAGATAAGGTTGTGAGATAACAGGTATTGTAGTAATTGTGTGTTGATACATTTTTCTAGAATTTTGACACAGGGGGAAAGGATGGCTATAGGTCTGTAATTGTTTAATTTTCTTGCTGTTCCTCCTTTATGCAGAAGGGTGATATAGGAAATTTTCCATAATTTGAGGACATATTGTTCTGCTATAGAACTATTTACCAGAATGGAGTTAGGCAGAGCTATGGCATCAGCTGACAATTTGAAGTACTCACTGGGGAGTTGGTCAGCTGTTAAGGAGGAAGGTTTCAGTTATCTCAGCATTGTTCTCATGGTGTTAGTTGGGACAGGGTTGAGGTCAAAACAGTTGTTGTTAGTTTCCACATTAGGTGGAAGAGACAGAGGGATGGAATTTTTCCCTGTACCTAAGGAGAAGATGGTGTTTATAAAGTAGGTGTTGATTTGTGAGGCAAGACTCACGTTTTGGTTATTGGTTGTTGGTTCTGGAGTTGTAGCTTTACCTGGGTGGAGGAGTGAGTTAATTGCCTGCCAGAACCTTTTGGGATTCTTTTCATATTTGTTTTGCATAGCTGTATAATATGTTTTTTGTCTAGTTTGAGTTGATTTTTAGTTTGATTGCAGAGCTGCCGGTGTTCTAGCAGAGTTTTATTGTCTTTTGTTTTTTGGTATTGATACTAGATTTTGTCCCTTAGTTTTTGAAGTTTAATGGTTTCTTTTGAGATCCATGGCAATCTCTTATTATAACACAAACATGTATGAGTTGGTGCTGAGCTATTTAGAATAGCTAGAAATGTGTCATTGAAGTATGTTACGACTTGGTCAAATTGGAGATGATGGAGTGGTGTCCAGTTGCATTTATTGAGCATGTGACCGTGAAAAAAACGAACCAAAAAAAATAAGTAGGACCCAGATATCACAAACTTGATAATATCACAACTTTGTAAGAAAACTTTTTATTTCATAGAAAATTTTATTTCAAATAGAAAATAATGAATAAACACAACAACCCGAATTCCTTCGAAATAAGAATCCTTTGTGCTTTTGTGCTTTACTCATTACTCATTAAATAGTTAAACACACAACACGTTTTTTATATATTTTTCTATGTATGATAAAAAGTCTCTCCTGATTACCTCAAGTTGTCTCTATCAAGTTTGTGATATCCGGGTCCTGTAGCTATTGGGCAGTACTTTGATTTATTGAGCATGTCTATAAATGCTTCATTGGAGAAGCTTTTGGTGTTTCATATGACTTTGTAATCTATGTTTCTGGGTGAGTTGAGCTGATGACGGATTAAGTAGGTACGTCTATGGTCACTTAAATTATTTGGAAGGCATTCAGAGAGATAGTTGTGGGTGGTACTGTTGATAAGGGGCCAGTCTAAGATAGATTCCCTTTTGCTATGTTTATCTATTCATGTGGGAAACTGGATTGTTTGGAGAAACCATGTAGATTTATGAAGGTAGAGGGGTTATCACCAGTGCAAGTGTTCTGGTCTAAGTTGAAATCATCTGTAATAATGTCTCATGGGTGTAGGTGGAGGCTGTCCAGCCTATGAGTTCCTCAACAGCAGTGGGAGTATTCTTGGGAGGTATGTAAGTGGTTATTATGGTAATATTTTTCTTTGAGTTGATTCTGAGCCATGTTACTAGAACTTCAAAGTTGTTATCATAACGGTATTTGATGGATAGGTAGTCTATGCTTAGGTTATCTTTGTAGAAGATTGCAACCCCGCCACCCTTCTTCCTGATCCTGTCTAACCTGTGTACACTATAACCTTGTGGGGTATGTCTAGGTCTCTTATATGGGGTTTTAGCCAAGTTTCTGTTGTTATAAGAATGTCTGGTGAGTAGTGTGCAATGACTGCATAAAAGTTTATGATGTTGTTAACTAGGCTTCTAAGGTTTATGTTAAGAATGAGAAGGTATGTAGTTTTAATATGAGGAAAGGGTGGAATGGTAGCCATGATGGTATTTTGTGTAGTATGTGTCCAAGGATTGGAGTGTATATCACCACTATGGAGAATCTATGACAATACACATGCATGTTTGTGTGACAATTTGGAGAGTATGTGAAGGTGTTTGCTGAAGTGGTTAGAGGTATTACTGGCAACATGTTTGAAGTGGAAGTATGGAATAGTTGTGTGACTGTATAGTTAGAAGGAGTTGGCGAGGTAGGAGAGTGAAGAGTGGATGATATTAGTATAATATAGTGTGGGGCTATGGACATGTATCTGTAGGTGACTGTAGAATGTTAGATAATATGCTGATAGCAGTAGGGTATAGAGTGTGGGCAGGAGAAAGAGCATGGTGTGTATTCTTTTTAAAAAGTAGGTTACCTGGATGGTGTGATGAAGATATAGGGTAAGAGGGGTATTGTTGTAGAGTAGTGGGAGTAACGTGATTAAGGACTGTTGCAATTAAGTTGTGTGAGGAGAGGGAGGAGTGTTACAAATAGTGTGATTGGTTAACTGAGGTGTGACTGGCAGATGGAGGCTGATTCTTGATTGGGGTAAGTTAGGGGGTTGTTTAGCATTGATATATGTCTAGGTGATTCAGGGGTGGGTGGGAATGGTGGTAGGGTAGAGGAATGGAGTAGGCTGGCACCATCTCACAGAAGAGTGCAAAGAAAAACAATGAGTATGAGAATAGAAGCTTTCGAGCTATAAGGTGAGTGGAAGCAAGGAAGAAGTAGATGCAGAAAGGTAGGAGTGTAAGCAGATAGCTGCAGACACACTATATTTATGGCCTTGGTGTGTAAGTAAAACAAAGGCAAATCTATCTGGGGACAAAATACACCAAGTAAATGCTACTTGCCTTACTTTACAGGAATTCTACTGGGGAGACAGATTTAGTTGAGACAAGATACAGCAAGTATATTATTAGTTGTGCCACTTAGTGGCAAGAGACCAAACTATGGTTTCCTTGGTTGGGGTTGGGGAGCCCTTGCAAGTGTGTACGCCGGCCAAAGCAATGTTTAAAATTACTAGTAAAAGTAACAAATATGCTATAACAAGAAATGTAAACAACCAGTCATAATTTTTAAAACATAACTATTAAGGACCAATTCTGCTAATACCAAGAAACTGCAAACATCCAGTCACCTATGCAAACTTGTCTAGTGGGTATCCTTAAGTGGTGTTTCTCTTGGCTTGGAATAACTGTAGCGGAGCAGTGGTTCTATTTGCCAATGTTGTAGTTGCTGGGGGGTGGGCTCAAGCTGTGCTGATACAGACAGACCAAGTGTACTGTAAAAAAGATAATAAGTGGTGTGAGAAATATGGCTAGCTATTACAAAGTGCACAACACCTCAGTGAGCAGTAAAGTAAGGGATTGAGGGTGAGCTGACTGAGTGGGGATGTGTGTTGTTAGGAGAGGCACAAGGGATGCTATAGAGGCTGTAAGGGACCTGTGGTGTCTGTAGCATGAGCATGCAATGACTGAGACAAAGAGAAGTTCAACAGACTGTAATGTATGGACTGCTGACCTCGGGGGCTTGTAGTGGATTAGATAACAGGCAGAAATCATATAATAGTAACAGTAGAACACATACTTATGCAGTCATCATTTCTCAAAATAACAGTGCAGTAGGCAATAAGTGGTTAGAACACGTTTTAGGATAACACAAAACACACTTATTCAGGACTGCAATATTAAGTATACAGAATATAGTACTGATCATTAGATGCAGAAAAAGCTTGCCCATTGCCAACAGGGAACACACATTTCTGTCTCTTGCGATTTAAAACACTGCTTTAGTAAATGGAATATGTGCAGTTGCAGCTTCTACAAATAACTAGGGAAAAGATACTGTAGGCAAGTACACAAAACAGTCAAAACCAAGTAAGGAGCATTACATTACACAAGTCCCCAGACAAAATCCATTGTAAGCATAAAAGCATATTTAACATATTGAAAAATATTTAAAAACATATTTAAAAATGAATCTTCAGACAACTCATTGACATCAACACTCCACAGAGGATGTTGAACTTGGCTACATCCAATAGTCATAGAATTGTGAGAGTAACTGCTGCCAATGATTTCCTGTACTCTGCCTTTACGCATTATTCTTATAGTGCAGCATGTTTCAGCATCTTTGAGTGATGATAACTGGACTACTGCTGGTGATGGCAACAACTGACCAGATTTTGCCATAGGACATGAACAGCCATTCACCATCATTTGGCTTTGGTGGATGATGCCAATGTCTGCAAATGTTGAGGGAAAAAAGTGAAAACTTTTTCATGGGCCATTTCTGGCCATATATGCTGTGTGTAATTCTATGTTTTTGACCGCATTAAAAGTGTGAAAATGGGGTTGTCAGGAAAGTTGTGAAATGAGAGGACATGCAAGGAGGAGGACACAGGGAAAAGAATAACAGAATTTGCAGAAAGGAAGTTTGAGAGAGCCATAGCTATCCACTTCTTCATAACATAAGTGTGGAGATGTAGATTTTCTGAATTTGGACTGTCATCATACCAAGGGTAGGTGGAGAGCTCATATTTTACTTTTTTTTTACTTTCAAAGCAAGAAAAATGTTGGGGAAGGGGCTTAGAAATGTGAGGGTTAGGTAGGAAGGTTAGGTGAGGAAGCAGGCTCAGGCATACAGGGCAGACAAGTATGGTGATGGACACAAAAGGTTGGGGGAACCATGATTGGGGACAGGTAGAGCATATCAGATGCATACCCATGTGAAGCCTGTGAACAGTAAGAATATAGTCCTCACCCTCAGAGCTGTCATGACTGTCTCCTGTCTCAGTTTCCTGTGTCAGTGCTCAACATGGCATCATCTTGGCAATGTGATGAAGCACCTTTTCTGCACAGCTGAGACCCCTTTTCATTTTACCCACCACCAGCCTGTCAGCTCTTGGTGGATGAATAAAGTGCCACCTCCACTAATACTACTCCTGGTGGGTACCAGTGCATCAACTGCCAGGACAGAGCTAACTGATGCAGATGGGGCAGGTAGGGAAATGGTTACTGAGGCAGCAGCACTGACAGCTTGGGAACCTGAAGTGTTGGGTGCCAGTGCTGCAGCCTGTGGAGGGATGGTGGGCTGATCCAAAGTGGTTGGTGTACCTCTCTGTGCAACATATCATTTATTAAGTAGAAATTTGTGGGGTTTAGATTAGAACACCAAACATTCAAAATGCTGAGTGTTCTAATATCAAACCCTACCAGTCGAAAATACCAAACATCGAACATTCAGAACAGCAAATGTTTTCCTAGGGAAAAAAATGCTGTTCCAAAACACATACACACAACACAAGCACACCAAACAGCAATCCACACACATACACCTAAACTCTTACACCTAACCTTACACTAAACTATACACACCACTAACTATCCACTTAATTTATTGCAAACCCTAACCCTAAGGTCCGTCACTATAACACACTCACCTTACCCGCGCCCTAACTCACCTAACCCACCCTAAACCTCATGTCCACACAATTGCACACATACCTAACCCACACCCTAACCCTAACTCACCTAACCCACCCTAACCCTCATGTCCACACAATTGCACACATACCTAACCCACACTCAATCACACACTTACCTGAACCTGACCCGTAACTTTCCACCAGAGAGCTGAAAATACCAAAGCAACAGAAACGGACAACCAAATTCTTTCCCTAGGTAAGACTTCGGTTTTCTGCTTCTTCGATATTTTCAGTGTTCGCTGAAAATGGGTCAATATTAGAACACTCAACACTTTAAAAGTTTGGTGTTCTAATATAGACCCAAATTTGTGACAGAGTATTTTTAAGGACTATAAAATATTTCCCCCAAAAAAGAAAAAAATGAGAGAGAAGGGGTGGGGGTGAGACAAAAAAGCAAGAGAGAGCAAATAAGATCCATGGTACATTGCATGACTACATAATTTCAGACAATGAACAGTTATTATTATCCAGACTGTGCACCTTTGCCACATCAGGGTATGATGGGAAGGTCTTACTCTGCTGTACCATTAATATATTGCACTGCCATCATATCACTGGTACAACTATTTATTATAGTATTTCCATATTGTATACAATTACATGACTTATTAGGCTTACGGTAAGACCTGATACATACGCAGCCCGTGCCTCACTGAGGGGAGTTAACCTCTCTTGGTGCACCACCCAGTTAACTGCAATGTCTTCAGCTGCTACACAACAGAAGAGAAGAGACATGAAACCATATGGAATAACAGCCTTGGCTGTGTCCTGCATTCTATAGCATTTAATACAGATAGGTTAGTGCACTTACACAACTGAGAAATGTCAGTAGTTCTAAACTCATCCTCCCATTGCCTACAGAGTTACTTCTTATGCCATTTCAGGTCACTAATGTGGTGAAAACAATTCTCTCCTGTGTGTGGGGTGCCAGTTGCACTGGAGACAGCCTTGGCTAATCTTTTCCATGTTGCAGTCTTATACTGAGACCCACTATAGTCTCCTGAAGCAGCCTACAGCTGTAGCACTTCACAAGGAGTGCCACAACTATCCTGGACTCCTCAGCACCCCATCTCTATGCTCTAAATTGAGCACCATTCTCTCTCACACCAGCCATGCCTGCAGAAGTCAAGCAACAACTCTAAGTCTGAAATGACACCAAATTCCAATCTCACTTTTAACAGCTAGTGCTCAAACTTGCACAACCATACCACCTGCATTTGCACAATGGAAAGCACAGAGAGGCATTGGCAAACAAAGAGAAAGGTATTTTATCAAACAGCAAAGAAGGTGTGAAATATGGCAGTGTGATTGGCCATGTGTGATGCTCATCCTTGTCACTGTTTTTCAGATGGTCAACACTAACAGCCACAATGGCTTTGATTGTTATCCTTGTAGTTTTGGAGATTAAATAGGATGACTTGGCATATAAATTTCTGGAAGTACACAGTGTAAAACATTAGCTGGTCAATGTGGGAATCAAACCTAAGGAAAAAATAATGCATAAAGTTTAATCAAGTTGATTATTTGTTAGTGATGCAGGAGAACTCCCTTTCACCAATGTTCATTACAGAATAACTGCATTCAATATGAATGGACATATACTTCAGATAGGCATGTATGTGTGTGACTTTAGGAAGTCCTGTAAAAAGTATTCCCATGACAGAGGCATTATTACTGTTTGTAAATGTATGTCAGATGGAGAGGCTTTCATGAACTGATTAATACAGGCTGGGGTATGAAACATACTAAGATGAATTAGGCACACCAAACTGATAAAGACAAAAAAACTCTGTCACAGCAAGCTGCCAAAGTCCAAGGACCAAACTGTCGATTTATTGACCAAAAAGTTGAAGCGCTTTTCATTTGCTTCCTAAGCAAACTTCTTCAGAAAACAGTTTACAAACTTCAATTCAAAACTCATGTTAAAAATAGTGTCAGGTGATCACAATAACCAATCCTGACATGGGAACTGCTGATTGAGGGCTCAGTGTCTGTTATTCTAAAAGTGTATTAATTCTGTTTTAAGCACTTGGGCTTCAGGCCAGTTATTTTACATTAAAAGGGTTCGTGGTCTGCACTCTTGTGGGAGGAGAGGCTGGACTCTGCCCTTCTAGCTGGGAATTTCTGGTTAAAGGCTTATAGTGCCTGCATATTTAAACTGCGTCTTACTGAAATCGGTACACCTTGTTTGCTGTAGCATAGACTAGATCCAGGCCTGCTGAATCTAGCTTTGTTTGTATAACTTGAGCACTAATCCAGGCATTCTTTAAAGTATTTAATTGTATTTATTACTGCTTGGTAGTAACTTGATTAAAGTGTAGCTATAATTCTAAGTCTTTTGGATTAAGCACTTGGGCTTTAGACCAGTTGTTTTACATTAAGAAGGTTTGCGGTCTGCACTGTAGTGGCAGAACAGGTAGCTTACATCCTTCTAAGTTGGGAACTGCTGATTGAGGGCTCAGTGTCTGTTATTCTAAAAGTGTATTAATTCTGGTTTAAGCACTTGGGCTTCAGGCCAGTTATTTTACATTAAAAGGGTTCGTGCTCTGCACTCTTGTGGGAGGAGAGGCTGGACTCTGCCCTTCTGAGCTGGGAATTTCTGGTTAAAGGCTTATAGTGCCTGCATATTTGAACTGTTTCTTATTGAAATTGGTATACCTTGTTTGCTGTAGCATAGACTAGATCCAGACCTGCTGAATCTAGCTTTATTTGTATGCTTGTTGTTTGTTTGCTTGTTATTTCCCTGAAACACTAATTCCATCTAAAAGGTGGCATTTCAGCACTTCTGTGGATCCCTAGTGATATCTGCATTGCTTACTGTACTTATCTCCTTGTTTCACTTGAAAGAAAGTTACTGTTTGTCGTTTTTGCATTTAAGTTACCTGTAACACATTGCATTTAAGTTACCTGGCACTTGCTCACTAAAGCAATTATATAAGTCAGCACTAAAATATTAAAAGCACTACACCCTCACAAACTCCCCTTGAGTACCTTGTTCCCCTTTGGCCCTTTTTTTCAATTATAAAGGAATTCCCAATACTATTCTAGCATGTCCAAAGGTCAGTTGTCAATCTCCTCTCCGGTCCAGCTGGTGAATCTGGGAATCTTGAGGAAATGTTACAACTGCCTCATGTACACAGACAACCCTCTCCTCCTCCCAACAAATGCCAACACATGTGAGAGATGCAACCATATAGCCATATTGGAGGCTAAGCTCTCTCAACTCAGTACTAGCGAAACCAGTCAGGAGAAGAAAGAAACCACCCTCACTACAATTCCAGTCTCACATAGATCGACCATGACAGCAAACCAAACACATAAACACACAAAAACATACTCGGAGGCTCTAAATAAAAATCTGCCTAAGCAGCAGAGACCTCCAAAGCAGACACCCAAGCAACCACTACCCCAAAACAAAACACGTGCAACACATAGCTCACAAAGCTAGTGTGCCAAACAGTCACAGCCCTTAAGGCTAAACAACACACCTGATACACTTGTAATAGTTGACTCTATCATCAGGCACACTGATGTCCCGCTCACCAGGCTGAACAAGGAGAAGGTCACGGTGAGCTGCCTGTTGGGTGCTAGGATCCGCCACATAACACAAGCACTCAGGTCACTCCAAGGCAAGTACAAAAATGACTCAGTCATTGTCCATGCTGGTGTGAACAACATGAGACGTACCTCCCTGGACTACATGAAAAGAGACATAGAGGAGCTCTTTGAGCATGTAGCCCAGGCCGGTATGACCCTGACCTTGAGTAGCATCTTACCTTCACCAAGAATGATGCCACAATATGAAGACAAGATGATCAATTTCAACAACTGGCTTAAGTATTGGTGTCATTCAAAGGGGATCTAATGCCTGTCAGCCTGGGATGACATGCTCGACAAGCCACGATGCTTCGCTAGGGACGTCTTGCACCTGTCACCCCTGGGCTTTTGGATATTGGCAAAGGCTCTTGCTACCCCCATAGTGCCTTTTTTAGGCAAGGCTCAAAAGACAAACCCACCTCCATAGGTATCACAAGGGATAAGAAACTAAGAGTAATGCTACTCAATGCCAGAAGTCTAAACCTCAAGATGCATGCACTCAAAACTCTCCTTAGCATGGAGAACATCGATATCTGTGCAGTAACAGAAACCTGGTTCAAGGCAACAGAGAGCACCCCAGCACTACCAGGTTATACCTCATACCATGCTTTTCGACCCCAAAACTTGGACCAAACCACAAAAGGAGGGGGAGTATCAATATTCATCAAAGATACCCACACCTCCAGGTTGGTGGCACAGCACGAAGCATCAGAGACTATCCATGTGCAACTAACAGTGGGTAAAACTGCCTTCCAGTTTATAGCCTGCTACAGACCACCCTCCCAAACCCAGGAACCCCACTCGGCCTTCCTGAGAACACTGGAAAATATGAAGTTCTCTCCAAACACCATTATATTGGGCGACTTCAACCACCCAAACATAGACTGGGAGCATTACCTAGCTCCAACACTTAGCCCAAAGGTTCCTAGAATTTATAAACTCAAATGCTATGGAACAACTTCTTACCACTCCCACAAGAGGAAAACATACTGACCTGATCATCACCAACATGGGGACTCTATGCTCCAGACCAGAAGTGTATCCATCACTGGTAAGATCAGACCATAAACTAATCTCACTGGATATTCACATCCCGACTCCACCCCCTGCCCTGAAAAGCACAGTGAAAAACTTCTCTAAAGCAAATTTCACACTCCTCAAAACCGAGGTAGAATCCTTCAAAGCCCCCAGGCCTGTGGAAAATACGGCCCAGACCGCAGAATCCTTTATAAATGCATTCTATGAACACCTTCAGGAATGCATGGATCATGCAATCCCAAATAAAACCAAGACCCAATCCTCCAAAGGCAGACGTCCTGTCTGGTGGACCCCAGTCATAAACAAACTATACAATAGAAGGAGGAAACTACTACATGATAGAGCAAAATCCCAAAAAGGGAAGGCATCTCTGATCAGTATTAGCAAAAAACTATGGGCACTCATAAAATCGTCTAAGGCCAGCTTCGAGAGAAAAATTGCACAGGACACTAAGGATAATCACAAGGCTTTTTTTAGTTATGTTAGGAACCTGGGTGGGAATTCCCAGATATGCTCAGAATTACTCCAAAATGACAAAAAATACACCAAACCCACAGACATTGCCAACATCCTAGCTGAGAGGTTCAGCGCAAACTTCTCCCCCCCTCCCCACCAAAAGGGCAAATATCTATCCCAGAAGAGTGCTGCTTCCCTGACATCTCAGATGCTCAGGTAAGAGCTGCCCTCTCCAAAGCAAAAAACACAGCATCAATGGGACCAGACGGTGTCCTGGGCTGCGTTCTACATGAACTCCAAGAAGAGCTAAACCCAAACATAAAACTACTGTTCAATCTCAGCCTTAGTACAGGATGTGTACCCAAAGAGTGGCGTACAGCAACAGTGGTCCCTCTCCACAAAGGTGGTGCCTCAACGGATCCTGGAAACTATCGCCCCATAAGCCTGACTAGCTTGGTCTGCAAAGCTATGGAAAAGATCATCATGGACCTTATAAATAAAGATATTGGGGACCTACAGACACTGGATCCTACCCAGTTCGGCTTTGTTAAGGGTAGATCCTGCCTCTTAAACCTGGTTGATTTCTTTGAAACAGTCACCAAGGCCATTGACGAGGGGAAGGTGGTCCACACAGCCTACCTGGACTTTGCAAAAGCCTTCGATACAATACCCCACTCAGGCATTATAGATAAGCTTACCAGCTTAAATATAAACCCCTATGTCACTAGATGGGTTGCAAACTGGCTCAAGGACAGAACCCACATTGTTAGAATTGCTGGAGCCATGTCAGACTCCAAACCAGTTACAAGTGGCGTCCCACAAGGCTCAGTCCTGGGACCTCTCTTGTTCAGTATATATTTCTCCGAGGTACAGGCAAACACGGAAGGACTGTGGCTGACCAAGTTTGCAGATGACTGCAAACTAGGTGCCATAATCGACTCTCCAGCTGACACAAGCATCCTCCAAAAGGGCCTCATAGAAATAGACAACTGGTGCCAGAGCCTTGGCCTCAAGCTAAATGCCAAAAATTGTATAGTCATCCCCTTTGGCAAAAACAAAGTGCCCACAAATTACCACATAGGTGGTAATCCATTAAGTACAGAAGAAGTAATTAGGGACCTGGGGACCCAAGTTGATAGCAATCTCTCATTTGACAACCAAATGGCCAAAGTGGTTAGAAAAACATTTTATATAGCCCACCTAATCATGAAGGGATTCACATCTAGATCAGGGGAGGTCATCGTGCCTCTTTACTCATCCCTCATCAGGCCCATAATTGAGTACAATGCCCCTTTTGGGATGTACCTTACCAGACACCTGCAGCAACTGGAAAGACCCCAAAAGTACCTCACCAAGAGAATCAAAGGGCTCAAACAGATGCCATATGCTGCCCGGTTGAAGAAACTCCAGCTCTACTCAGTGGCATAGCGCCTGCTCAGAGGCGATCTGTGTCTGACGTATAAAGCCATGTCCAACCCGGAATTAATGGACATGCTGCCCCTCAGAAAATCCAAATCCCATTGAGCTATGCGCTCGAGAGACTTGAACCTCAGCACTGAAATAAATAGGACATGCTGGAGGGACAGATTCAAAACCCAGAGGCTCTCTTCACTCTGGAATAAAATCCCAGTCCAGGTTAGGCAGTGTCCCTCACTGACTCTCTTCAAGAGGAATCTTGATGAGTGGATGGGAGATCGTAGGTTTACCCCGGGTATCACTTCTGTGTCACTGTTAGACAGAGGCACAGTATACTAATCTCGAAAAAGGGCATAGCAAAATTAATTTAAAATGGGTGGCGAATGCCAAACACACTCTGGCTTGGCTTATAAATGCCCCAGGGCAGATAGCCTAGTATGAACCTATGAACCTATGAACCTATGAGACAGCCTTGGCTAATCTTTTCCATGTTGCAGTCTTATACTGAGACCCACTATAGTCTCCTGAAGCAGCCTACAGCTGTAGCACTTCACAAGGAGTGCCACAACTATCCTGGACTCCTCAGCACCCTATCTCTATGCTCTAAATTCAGCACCATTGTCTCTCACACCAGCCATGCCTGCAGAAGTCAAGCAACAACTCTAAGTCTGAAATGACACCAAATTCCAATTTCACTTTTAGCAGCTAGTGCTCAAACTTGCACAACCATACCACCTGTATTTGCACAATGGAAAGCACAGAGAGGTATTGGCAAACAAAGAGAAAGGTATTTTATCAAACAGCAAAGAAGGTGTGAAATATGGCAGTGTGATTTGCCATGTGTGATGCTCATTCTAGTCACTGTTTTTCAGATGGTCAACACTGACAGCCACAATGGCTTTGATTGTTGTCCTTGTAGTTTTGGAGATTAAATAGGACGACTTGGCATATAAATTTCTGGAAGTACACAGTGTAAAACATTAGCTGAGCAATGTGGGAATCAAACCTAAGGAAAAAATAATGCATAAAGTTTAATCAAGTTGATTATTTGTTAGTGATGCAGAAGAACTCACTTTCACCAATCTTCATTACAGAATAACTGCATTCAATATGAATGGACATATACTTCAGATAGGCATGTATGTGTGTGACTTTAGGAAGTCCTGTAAAAAGTATTCCCATGACAGAGGCATTATTACTGTTTGTAAATGTATGTCAGATGGAGAGGCTTTCATGAACTGATTAATACAGGCTGGGGTATGAAACATACTAAGATGAATTAGGCACACCAAACTGATAAATACAAAAAAACTCTGTCACAGCAAGCTGCCAAAGTCCAGGGACCAAACTGTCGATTTATTGACCAAAAAGTTGAAGCGCTTTTCATTTGCTTCCTAAGCAGACTTCTTCAGAAAACAGTTTACAAACTTCAATTCAAAACTCATGTTAAAAATAGTGTCAGGTGATCACAATATCCATTCCTGACATAACCTCATAACGTCCAGCTTAAAAATTTAAAGACAAACTCCCTCTCAAAAAATTGTAGACAGCAATACAAATGAAGTGTAACAAGTAACTTCAAAATTTCATATGCTAGCATGACACTAATAGGATATTAAAAATCATTTTAACTGTCCTGATACAACGTAAACAATGTGATGCATAACTAATCTAGTTGACATACTACTTAAGTCAAAATAATTACTGATATATGTAAAACATCATTTAAAAAAGGTGAACTGTTGCTCACACTTAACATACACATAATCATCTCTGTAAACTCTTCAGTTTTAAAATGCAACTAATGGAACAAGTTTCATTTAACCCTGGGAAATTTTAAGCATTCAGCTTGATTTGCCAGGACAATTTTAACTCCTATAACTATAGGGGCATTTACACTGGCAAGATGGTGCGTAGACTCCGTGATAGAGTTTACGAACATCAGTATGCAATTTCCAAAAGGAAAATTGAAAATGCCCTAGCTAAACACATTCAGGCCAAGAGAGAACATAAATTTAAGTATATGGTTATTGACCAGGTATTGCAAGATGTTAGGGGTGGCCCAACGTCCCTACAGTTGGTGGAGTCAGTGGGGTATGAAACATGCATACTTCACTACACATACTGATGTAAACTCAGAGTTGGGCTGTGTGAGGAGAGTATATGATTTAACTTAAGTATTCTGCCCATGATAGACATGCAAGTGCATTTTTAATTCATTATCATAATTATCCAGATTAAACAGTTACACACACATTCAACTGTGTGTCAGAACTGAATAATTAATGAGATATGCTACTCAGAAAATTGATATGTCAAAGTATTAATGTGAAATTTCTTGCAATAAACATATTTATGATTGCCATTTGTATGTACTATTCCCTTCCTAATCACTGTGCTGTTACAAATTACATTCTGGCACCCTTTGTAAAAGTAAGTATTAACTGGATTTGAACACCGTGTTCTGTCTCTAAGGGCACTGCACTTACCTAGTGCCATAGGGACAGTTACATACCAAATGGATGTTGTCCACTCAGTACTGCCCAGAGTGCTGATGTCTGTGCATTGCCGCTAACCCTGTTTGCACTACAAAAGGCTGCCAAAATCAAATGTTTCACTTTTTTCTTGAGCAGGTAACCCTGAGTGTGCACTACTGAGCAGTGAGCATGTGCACAAGGCAAGAAACAACAAAAAAATATGAAGTTCTAATGAAATTAAGTCCTAATTGTGGAGAAATAATTTCCACATTCCTGTCACTCTGTATGGATTTGAATCTCACAGCAACACTGTTAAGCGGCCAAAGTCACTGCATTTACAGCTTTTGCCACAGAAACAGATATATAGCATGTGCTCATCACTTACTCATTAGTAATATCGCACAGAGGGGAGAAAACTGTTTGCGCTAAAGACGATCACGGAAATGACATTGTTCACTCTTTCCTTCAACTATGAGCCCTGTTTGCAATCTGTTAAGCAGTACTGAAGTTACACAGGCAAAAAAACATCATATATAATAATTTATATTCTGCACACACAACCTGCATTTTTACATCTGCTGCAGACATTCAAAGTAACTTGTGGCTTCTAGCTGGATTCAAACTGTGCATCCTCTTTTCTGGATCGAAAATAATTTCATTTGACTGTGTTCTACAATGATATGTAGACGTCATGTAGAATTCCTTCTCTTCCTACTGCTCTGATTGCTGTGCCACTGTGAAATGTACTACTGATTACATGACAAATTCAATTTCTCAGTTTGTACCTTGGGGACTGGACCCTCATTCAATGCTTCAAAACGTTGCCAGTCAAGAGTGCTATCTGCCAAAATATGTGCAAATGAGGAACACAATAATAATAATAATAATAATAATAATAATAATAATAATAGAAATCATAATAATAAAAACAATTGTCAGTAGTGAGGAACACAATAATAATAATAATAATAATAATAATAATAATAGCAATCATAATAATAAAACAATTGTCAGTAGTGAGGAACACAATCATAATAATAATAATAATAATAATAATAA
The DNA here is from genome assembly GCF_019279795.1 of Protopterus annectens. NCBI lineage: Eukaryota > Metazoa > Chordata > Ceratodontiformes > Protopteridae > Protopterus > Protopterus annectens. The sequence goes on from NC_056725.1 coordinate 1,587,246,751, forward strand.
TAATAATAATAGAAATCATAATAATAAAAACAATTGTCAGTAGTAACAAATATATGAAAATAATAATGAAAATGCAGGATTATTAAATTTCCTAGATCTGTGTGAGGTACAACCTGATCACATGCTCAGAAAATATGCATTAACTCTGTCAGACAACACATAATCTAGAATTGAACCTTCGACTCAGTGCAATAACAAAACACACTCAGCTATGTTTCTTATCCCTCTGCCCTCAGCACAAGACCAGAAAATGTTCCTTTCGCATTTACTTTAACATGTCTAGATCAAAATGATATTGACCAATACTATAAGCTAATAATACTCCACACTATATTAATGCCAGTTTGTCAGCACTGCCAGCTATTTTTCTCTTTATTTTCTGAGCATTTTCCTTTCCTCTCAATTTAAATACAGGCATGCAATGTCGTTGATGTTTCTTTGCATCTTTGTTTCAATGTGCAATATAGCTGATCAGCATCTTAAACAGATTTTAAGCAGAGGGTGGGACGTGTGCTCTTAGCACATGGATATCAGTATTGTTAAAGTTGTTCTCCTAACTCTCATCCTAAATCTCACACCCCATGCCAGGCAGGTGTCATCCCAGACACCCTCAGTGATCATTAACCCACTTTTCTATTAAAATTCAAAACTCAATCCACCCCTACCTTCAGAGTACTAACAAACCACAACACAAAAAACTTCAACCCCAGCAATTTCAAACTTGAACTAAAACACCATATGGAATATACTAAAGACTCTACCCCTAGAAGAAGCTGTAAATCACTTCAGCAACACCTTCTTAAGTATCCTAAATGCTCACGTTCCACCTTGTATCACTAAGCTCAAAACAAAAACTACCCCGTGGCTTACCAAAGAGACTAAAAAGAACATTTCAGAAAGGAACAAAACCTGGCATACCTGGAGAACCACCAAAACCCCAGCAGCTAAGGTACAATTCCAACAGCTCAGAAATTAAACAAAAAGATAAGTCCTGTTAGATAAAAATAATTATTTCCTCGAGCTTCAAAACAAGCACCTAAACAACCCCAAGAAATTCTGGGCATAAATAAACAACATACTCCACCCTGGTTCATAGGTTCATAGGTTCATAGGTTCATAGGTTCATACTAGGCTATCTGCCCTGGGGCAATTATAAGCCTAGCTGATTCTGTATGGCTTACGCCACCCCTTGATTTGAGTATACTGTGCCCTTTTTAAGGTTTAGTTTACTGTGCCTGTGTCTAATAGTGACACGGGAGTAATCCCTGGGACAATCCTACGATCCCCCATCCACTTATCGAGATTCTTCTTGAAGAGATTCAGTGAGGTGCTCTGCCTCACATGAACTGGAATTCTATTCCAGAGCGAAGGGAGCCTCTGGGTTATGAACCTGTCCCTCCAGCAAGCTCTATTTATTTCTGTGCTGAGGTTCAAGTCCCTCGAGCATGTGGCTCTAAGGGATTTAGATTTACTGAGGTGGAGCATGTCCATTAATTCTGGATTTGACATAGCTTTGTATGTCAGGCATAGATCGCCTCGAAGTAGGCGGTATGCAACTGAGTAGAGCTGGAGTTTTTTTAACCGAGCAGCATATGGCATCTGTTTGAGACCCTTGAGCCTCTTGGTGAGATACTTTTGGGGTCTTTCTAATTGCTGCAGGTGTCGGGTAAGGTACATCCCAAAAGGGGAATAGTATTCTATGATGGGCCTGATGAGGGTGAATAAAGGGGCACGATTACCTCTCTTGATCTAGATGTGAAACCCTTCGTGATGAGGTGGGCTATGTAGAAGGTATTTCTAACCACTTTGGCAATGTGGTTTTCAAAGGAGAGATTGCTATCAACTTGGGTCCCCAGATCCCTAATAACTTTCTCTGTACTTAATGGGTTTCCGCCTATGTGGTAATTTGTGGGCACATTGTTTTTGCCAAAGGGTATGACTATACATTTTTTGGCATTTAGCTTTAAACCATGGCGCTGGCACCAGTTATCTGTCTCTGTGAGACCTTTTTGAAGAATGTTTGTGTCAGCTGGAGAGTTGATTATGGAGCCCAGTTTGCAGTCGTCTGCAAACTTGGTGAGCCATAGTCCTCCCACGTTTGCCTGTACCTCGGAAAAGTATATACCGAACAAGAGTGGTCCCAGGACAGAACCCTGTGGGATGCCACTTGTGATCGGTTTTGAGTCTGACATGGCTCCAGCAACTCTCACTCTGTGGCTTCTGTCTTTGAGCCAGTTTGCGACCCATCTTGTGACATAGGGGTTTATATTTAAGCTGGATAGCTTATCTATGATGCCAGTGGGGTATTGTGTCAAATGCCTTTGCAAGGTCCAGATAGGCTGTGTGGACTACCTTTCCTTCATCTATGGCTTTGGTGACTGTTTCAAAGAAGTCAACCAGGTTCAAAAGGCAGGATCTGCCCTTGACAAAGCCAAACTGCGTAGGATCTAGTGTCTGTAGGTCCCCAATGTCTTTGTTTATGAGCTCCATGATGATCCTCTCCATAGCCTTGCAGACTAAGCTAGTCAGGCTTATGGGGCAATAGTTTCCAGGGTCCGTAGAGGCTCCACCTTTGTGGAGTGGGACCACAGTTGCTGTACGCCATTCTGTGGGCACATATCCTGTAGTGAGGCTGAGATTGTATAGCTGTTTTATTTGAGGGATTAGTTCCTCTTGGAGTTCATGTAGGACGCAACCTGGGATGCCATCTGGTCCCATGGAAGTAGTGTTTTTTGCTTTGGAGAGGGCAGCCTTCACCTGAGCATCTGAGATGTTTGGGAGGCAGCCCTCTGCCGGGATAGATACTTGCTCTTTTGGGGGGAGGGGTGGAGAAGTTTGCACTGAACCTGTCTGCCAGGATATTGGCGATGTCTGTGGGTTCAGTGTATTTTTTGTCATTTAGAATCAACTCAGAACAAGTCTGGGAGTTGCATCCCAGGTTTCTAACATAACTGAAAAAAACTTATGATTGTCTTTGGTGTCCTGTGCAATTTTTCTCTCGAAGCTGGCCTTGGAGGATTTTATGAGGGATCGTAATTTTTTTGCTAGTACTGATCAGAGATGCCTTCCCTATTAGGGATTTTGCTCTATCATGTAGTAGCTTCCTCCTTCTGTTGTACAGTTTATTTATGGCAGGGGTCCACCAGACTGGACACCTGCCTTTGGATGATTGGGTCTTGGTTTTGTTTGGGATAGCATGATCCATGCATTCCTGGAGATGTCCGTAGAATGCATTTATATAGGATTCTGCAGTTTGGGCTGTAGTTTCCACTGGCCCTGGGGCCTTGAAGGATTCCACTTCGGTTTTGAGAAGTGAGAAGTTCACTTTGAGAAGTTTTTCACTGTGGTTTTCTGGGCTGGGGTGGGGTCGGGATGTGGACATCCAGTGAAATTAATTTATGGTCTGATCTTACCAATGAGGGATATACTTCTGGTGTGGAGCATAGAGTCCCCATGTTGGTAATGATCAGGTCTAGTATGTTGTCCCCTCTTGTGGGAGTGGTGACTAGTTGTTCCATAGCATTTGAGTTTATAATTTCCAGGAATCTTTGGGCTAAGGTGCTGGGGCTTGAGTAGTGCTCCCAGTCAATGTTTGGGTAGTTGAAGTCACTCAATATAATGGTGTTCGGAGAGATCTTCATGTTCTCCAATGTTTTCAGGAAAGCCGAATGGGATTTCTGACTTTGAGAGGGTGGTCTGTAGGATGCTATAAACTGAAAAGCAGTCTTGCCCACTGTTAGTTGCACATGGATGGTCTCCGATACTTCGTGCAATGCCACTAACCTGGAGGTGTGGATATCCTTGATAAATATGGAAACCCCCCTCCTTTTGTGGTTCGGTCTGGGTTTTGGGGCTGAAAAGCATGATATAAGGTATAGCGTGGTAGTGCTGGGGTGCTCTCTGGAGCCTTGAACCAGGTTTCTGTCACTGCACAGATATCGATGTTCTCCATACTGAGGAGAGCTTCGAGTGCGTGCATCTTGAGGTTAAGACTTCTGGCGTTTAGCAGCATTACCCTTAGTTTCTTGTTCCTTGTGCTGTCTATAGGGGTGGGTTTGACTTTTGAGCCTTGCCTAAAAAGGCACTAGCGGGGTGGCAAGAGCCTTTGCCAATATCCGAAAGCCCAGTGGTGACAGGTGCAAGCCGTCCCTAGCGAAGCAACGTGGCTTGTCGAGCATGTCATCCCAGGCTGACAGACACTGGATCCCCTTTGAATGACACCAAAATTTTAACCAATTGTTAAAATCGATCATTTTGTCTTTGTACTGTGGCATCATTCTAGGTGAGGGTAAGATGCTGCTCAAGGTCAGGGTCATACCAGCCTGGGCTACATGATCAGAGAGCTCCTCTATGTCTCTTTTCATGTAGTCCAGGGAGGTACGTCTCAGGTCATTCACACCAGCATGTACAATGACTGAGTCATATTTGTATTTGCTTTGGAGTGACCTGAGTGCTTGCATTATGTGTCGGATCCTAGCACCTGACAGGCAGCTCACCGTGACCTTCTCTTTATTCAGCCTGGTGAGCGGGACGTCAGTGTGTCTGACAATAGAGTCACCTATAACAAGAGTATCAGGTGTGTTATTCAGCCTTAAGGGCTGTGGCTGCTTAGCACACTGACTTTGTGGGTTATGTGTTGTGTGTGTTTTGTTTTGAGGTAGCGTTTGCTTGGATGTCTGCTTTGGAGGTCTCTGTTGCTTAGGTAGATTTTTATTTAGAGCCTCCGAGTATGTTTATGTGTATTTATGTGTTTGGTTCGCTGATGTGATGGGACTATGTGATACTGGAATTGTGTTGTGTGAGGTTACCTTCTCCTCCTGACTGGTTACACCAGTTTTGAGATGAGAGAGCTCAGCCTCCAGTTTGGCTAAATAGTTGCATCTCTCACATATATTTGAACCTGTTTGGAGGAGGAGAGGGTTGTCCGTGTACATGAGACAGTTGTAACATTGCCTCAAAATTCCCAGATTCACCAGCTGGACTGGAGAGGAAACCATTGACTGACCTTTGGACATGCTAGAGTAATAGGGAAACTGAATTTAAGATGGACCAATAGAGGTCAGGGTAATCGTAGAGAGTATAAGAGTAAGTAGTGCTTATGGTTTAATAGTGCTAACTTGTAGGATTACTTAATTGGACCAGTGAAGGGGCTTAGAATGAGAATATGGTGTTTAAATTGAGAGATAGAGCAGTTCTAAGGGAAAAAGTGAAGAGCAGACTTTGTGGAGCCAGGAATAGTTTAAACCCAATTAGGCGGCGCTGCCCGTTGTTGCGCTATGCTCAAAACCGCGCAAAACCGCACAAAAGAGGGTTTTAAGAGAGGAAGATGAAGGAGTTTTGGAATTGGCCCAAAATGGCCAACAAAACTACAGTTTCAAGTCAGTAACCACTCCCACAGGGGCAGGCAGGCTGCTCAATGTTTTTCACTGCCACTGATCAACAGAGATACTTTCCTTTAGCCCAAGCAAAAAATGGCCTCACAGAAACTTACAAACAGTTCAAGAACAGCAAGCCTGTAACTGAACTTTTTTAAATCTCAGAAAAGTGGGAAAAAAGCAAGATTTTTTTTGTTTTTTTGTTTTTTCAGAGATAGCAGAGGTTTAACAAGTATCAACAAGTTATAACAGTGCAGTACATGACCCCACACAAGAGTGCTAGGCCAAAGACAGATAAAATGCAAGTTTTGAGAAAAAAACGATTTTAAAAATAAGTGCAAACAGGAAATTCAGTAAACAGCTCTAGGTTGTGCTCTAAATACAGTTACTAATGCAGAAATCAAATTTAACAAGCCAGAAAATGCTCAAAATAGGTGGCTATGCAGGCCAGCCCTCCACCCCATCCCCTACCTCATTTAATGAAATCAGAAATATACCAGACACATTTAACAATATTTCATAGAGACTATTTCTAACCTTGTTCAAAAATAGCCTGCAACCACTACCAATAACCACCCACAGCCAGTGGTCAGACCCAAAACTACCTTCCAGTTTCAACCAATCCCAACCAACTATGTCAAAATGTTGCTACTTAAACTCAAACCTACTTCACTAGCAGCTGATGGATTACCTCCTGAATTCCTTCAGCTGGCCGCTAATGAACTTGCCTTCCCCGTATCTATCCTACTAAATAGATCCATCTCAGAAACATCAATCCCACCCATCTGGAAAACCTCATATATTATCCCCCTCCATAAAGGCAGAACCTCCACCAATCTCACCATCTATTGCCCCATAGCCATTCTATCTCCTCTAGCCAGAATACTTGAGAAATGCATCCACCACCAACTCATGCCATACCTACTTAACAACCAACTTCTCTCCCCTACACAACATGGTTTTAGACCTGCTCATAGCACTACCACTGCACTGCTTTCATTCACTGACCTCATCAATCAAAACAAACACATAGGCAAACAAACCTCTGCCATATTTCTGGACCTATCCAAGACCTTTGATATAGTCAACCACCCCAAACTGTTACAAGCCCTTACTGACCTCAGCCTAAGTAACCAAACTCTGGCATGGTTTCAGAACTACCTACAAGGGAGACAACAAGCAGTATGGTGGAACAATAACCTATCATCACTGCTAACCATCATCACAGGGGTTCCCCAAGGATCCATTTAGGTCCCCACCTATTCTCCATTTTTACCAACAATCTTCACATGATCTATCAGGATGCAGCAGTTATAAAATACGCTGATGACTCTACACTTGTCTGTTCAGCCAATGACCCCCAGACACTTCTCTCTATAATCCAACAAGCCTTCCATAGCACAGAGAACTGTTTTTTTAGCAAACACCTAATTCTAAACCCCCCCCAATAAAACAAACTACTACTTTTCTCACCCAACAAATCTACTACCACACACACTCCATTTAACATAGTCTCCAGAGATGGCACCATCATCTCCCTTGACACTCACTCCAAATTGCTAGGAGTTACCATCGATAACAACCTCAAATTTGATCATCATATTAACCTAACCATTAAAAATGTCTACAAACAAAAATTGGCAGCCTATATAAAAACAAACCCTTCATAACTCAAACTGCTAGAATTACAATTGCTCAGATGCACCTTCTTTCAACACTATTCTATTCCTCACACATTCTCACCAATCCACAAAAAAACAAAATCACCAAGCTCAACACTTGCTATAATCAAATTGCAAAATTCCCAACAGGTTCCCCCTATCGTGCCCACCACTACCTATACCTGAAACAACATGACTGGCTTGAATTCCCTAACCTCCTGAACTATCATCAACTAACCTTTGCCCACAATCTCCTATTATTCCCAGACAAAACCCCTTCACTGGCTAATCTGTTAGTACCCCAAGCTAATACCAGACAACTTCACTCTAGCAATAAAAATTAATTAAAATCACAAAAGCCAACAACACAGCAGGGGACTCACTCTTCTCCAGCCACATTGGCAAAATCTGGAACTCCCTACCCACATCTATCAATTCAGCTGTCTCAAAGGCCACATTTAAAAAAACTCCTGAAGGAACAACTAAAGCACTCATGGATCTGCACTTGCTCTCCACCTGTCTAAACCCCCCCCCCTTGCTTTCCCATGCCCAATACTACAGCCTCATCATCTACACTGACAGACACTTTAGCTTCCTCCTACTCCATCCATTATTCCACCCCATAGACTATATCACTCATACACCACTGCCAGATTACTAAATTAGATATCCACTAACTACCTCACTCACTCTATGCCACTACATCAACTACTTAAACTAATACCTCATCTTCCTGCCTCTCATACTTATCCTATCATTCTTTCAACCTTTTCTATTTCTCCCATATTACTTACCCAACTATCAACTATCCAATACTATTGTTTCCCCTCCACCCACCTACCTGGCCAACTCCTTCCCTATCCTACTGTACTATGCCTCACCAGTAGGGAAAATCTAAACCTTAAACGGAATACTCGCATGTACCCTATCCAATACTGTTAAACTTGTATCTCACAGTGCTTTCACCTGATCTATGTCAACCTCGTACTTGATATGTTAACCTGAACTATGCATGAATAACATGTTATGTGTCAATGTTAAAGTACTTGTCTGTGTTAAGTTAGTTATTTTCTATGCATTTTACTGCCTATGTATTCCTTGCAATAGTTGTATGAATTTTAATGTGGAGCTTTTCTCGCCGGGCCTCCGCTGAAAATGGACATGCATCCAGTCGGATTTTCCCAATCAACAGATGTAAAATAAATAAAATAATAATAAATTTTGCTTCCACATTTTTCTTAAGTCTAGTCTGCATGATACACAAACCTCAGAGAAAAGAGTCACTCCAATATTGCATGTTGTTGTAATTAGAGCAATCAGTAACACTTGTTAGCCATTAGCAGCTAACAATTGTCATTGCTTCTCTCTGCAGCCCTAGGGTGTGTGCATGCAATCATCTAGCTACTTACACCATGCTTACATCACCTACATCCAGTGATGGTATTCAGAAATGCTAACAGTTTTGCACCTGATTCCCATCTTCTCATCTTCACATGCTCAGAAGGCTGAAGCTACACTATAAAATGGTAATGTTGTAGTTATGGAAGTAGAAGGAGGGGGCAATGATTGGATACAGACAGAGCATTACTGCTAGTTACTTGGAGGAGATTGTTCTATGAATTACTGCACTATTTCATAAGCTATGTTTGTTTTCTTCACAACCTATTTGTATGTTTATATTTTGAATGCATTTTAATATGCAGTAAAAGATAAACAATTTTGATATGTATTCAGATTTTAAAAAATCACTGCTGGTATATAGCACATATGTCAGTTCTTGCTGTGCTTTCCAAGTTAGCATAGTTGCATCACAATGTTGTGTTATTTTCTCTTGAGCTACTGCCTCAACCATGTGAGTGACTCACTGGTAAGATAAGTGACACAGTGGATTTTGCAATGCCTGTGAAGGAACATCTGCTGGCATCCATGTGTCGGTAGAACCAAAACATGTTCTGGTGTTAGCAGACATGGCCGTGCCAGATCCCACTCCCATAAAGGCACTACTTCCACTGCTCCATCAGTGATTGATGTGTTCACACCCAGATGTGGTAGGCCATGGGATTGTGGTCCTGGATGTAGTTATGATGAAAGCGTCTCCAGCAGACATCATTCACATTCAGGTAGCACCACCAATTTGAACTGGTGACAATGAAGTGGCAGTACAACTCCTGTCAGATGCTGTTTGTGTGGTCAGGAGTAAGAACACTGAACTGACAACTCTACCATGCATGGTTTACACTGGACTGACATGGCAAGATGTAATGCTAGCACAGAGCTTAATTGTGTTCATGCAGATACACACACATTTCAAAAAATTGCCCGTACTGAACCACATACATGCAAGGTAAGAAAACCTTAATGTTGATTGGGATACATCTCCTGTTAGTGGCCCTGAGATATTTCATACTTTAGAAAGTCATAAAGCGCAAACTGAAGCAGATAAACACAAAAGCCAGAAGATGTAGCTGGATTGAACCCACTCAAAGTAATGCAGGCTGCAAATCACCACACAGTTGTAGAATGCAGAATCTATTAACTTCAGACCAAAAAAATCCAAGGATGAGCGCTTTCATCCAGAAAAATCTAGACTTCATCAGACAATTTACCCCTCATAGTTACTTCTTTCTTATACAGTTCAAACAGGAAGTTCCACCCAGTTATAAACTAATCAATTATGTCATTAAATGCACAATATTTACAGTCACTAAATTTAAAAAGTAGACAAAATATACAAACTGAAAAGTTCATGGAACACACCACCCTAAAAACACACTATATATAAGCACCACTTCATAAAATGACAATGTACAATAAATATTTAAATAAGTGGAATGTGTTAAAACAATAAATATGTTTAATTAAATACTAAAAACTAGATATAGTCGAAAATGTTAAGAGAAATAAATACACAGCATAATAAATACTGAACATGTGAATTATTTAAAATGTTAAAATGCATAAAGGAGAGAAAAAAAAAAAAATATATATATATATATATATATATATATATATTTTTTTTAATCTTTCCAGTGCTTGGGCTAATGGAAATATGCTCATTCAGGCCTGGCCAGTTCCCATCATTCAAACGTTATTGCCAGTATTATTCTCTTTTCTCAAGTAATAGTGACCATGCACCACCCCTCATGTTGGTACTGATATTGTCTATAATAAAAAATTGGAACTTATGGTCAATATAGTCCAAAACATGCTTGCTAAGAGAATTCATTTCTTTTTTATTTCTTATGTCATATAGGTGTTCGTATATGCGGAGGGATGATGAACAGAGGGGGGAAGAGGTAGCAGTCCTGGAACAACAGGATGTAAATGTGACTTTAACTAACTTGTTGCATTCACCACCAAACAATTTAGGTGATAATATGGACCATTTACTCCCACCCTGCCACATAGTTACCAACACTTTAGGTGACTTTAATGTGTACAATTTTTCCAGCATTGCTGTTAATTCTGAACACTGTGATTTGTTTGCCATAGGATTCACCTTTGTACCCCTACAGTCCCTAGATGTTTCTAATACTCTTGAACATTCTTTTTAAAAACTCTGCACCTGGTTCCTTTGTCAACCCTTTAGCCATCTCTAGTACATATAACCCCTCACTTCATCCCATTGTTCAACTTTTTGAGAAGATGTGTGCGTTAGATATACGTAACTCTAAGCTTTCTAGTAGGAACTCTGACATGAATGAGAAAAAGGTAATGGAGGAAATAAAAATCTTTTCACAAAATATTAGAACTATGAAACCTGATAAAGGTGGAGGTGTTGTGTTGATGGACTGTGAGGACTATAACAAGTAAATGCTTTGTATTCTAGAAGGAAAAGCATATTTAAGATCATCCATTAATGAATTGAACACTTCTTAGCAGCATATAAGGAATGAACTCCAAGATTTATTTATAGAGGGTTCAAATTCTATTGATGTGCTTAATTTTCTCTCTGTTCCCTGCCCTAAAATATCAGTCATGTTTGGGCTGCCAACATTGCATAAAAATCTTAGCCAACCACCCATGCGACCCATAGTAGACTCCAAGGGGTCCATTACCCACCCCCTTGCAAGGTATCTGGACAATAAGTTAAAATAACACATGAGTGAGACACATATCTGCAAGGATTCATGGAGCTTCTTACAAGCTATAGATGAGATACCTTTCAAGGACACTTTTGTTTTTATTACTATTGATATTAAAGACCTTTATTCAACCTTGCCTCACACAATTGGTTTGGAGTGGTTTACAGATTTCTTATATGAAAAAGATATCTCACACTTCCAGATCTTGGTCTTTTTACAACTGATGGAAATTGTCCTTAAAAACAACTTCATTTCGTTTAACAAAGAAATTTACTTACAACAAGAATGGGTGGCTATGGCGTCTGCATGTGTTGGTTTATATGCAAATATTGTAGTTAGGCAACGGGAGAAGAAATTTCTTTTTTCTTCATGTTATTTTGAGCACATCAAATTTTGCACCAGGTTTTTGGATGATATGTTTGTTCTGTGGGATGGACCTGTTGATGCTATTGATTATTTTATAAATTATATTGGAACCACCACAAAATTTCTAAAGTTCACTTATACCAGAGACCTTGACACAATTTCCTTTTTAGACGTCTTTCTGGAAAAGGATTATGAAAATAAGAGGTTTGCTTCAAAAATCTTCAGGAAAAGCATGTATTCGAACTCACTACTGCATTTTTCTAGCACACACCCAGTCAAACAAAAGAAGGCAATAGTTAAGGGACAGTTCCTGTGTGCAGCCCCGTATGGTATCTGGTACTGATGAATTTTTAGATGAATGTGACAACTTGAAAAATATGTTTCAAAAAAAGAGGCTATCCTTGTAAGTTCATTAGGGGTATAATTATTGAGGTGGTTAACAAGAGATAGCGTGGGTTTTATGTACCTTTACTTAATCATTAGCGGACCGGAGTTCCGCTGTGGCGACCCCTAACCGGGAACAGACGAAAGACACAACAGCAACTTTCTTGTAATATGACTGACAGTGGTCCTTCCACCAGTAATCAAGAAACTGACAATGTTGCAAGTAAGAATGATTATAAGACTTCTTTCATCACTGTATTCACTCAAGATAGTTACATTCTAAGAAACATCTTAACAATAAACTGGTCTATTTTGAGACATGACAAGAACATCAGACCACTAATAGGACCGCAACCTATTATGGTATATAGGAAAGGCAAGAATATGAAAAACATATTTGAGAGCAGTAACTCTTACCCAAACCAAAGATCAGGTTCTATGAACAAATGTGTCAGATGTAACTATTGCAGTTACATTAAAGAAGGCACTATTTTTGACATCAATAATATAGAAATCAGAATCAATCAGAAATACAACTGTAACTCAGAGAAAGTGATTTACTGTGCCATGTGTACCACCTGTTCTTGCTTTTACATAGGCAAGACTGATAGAAAGTTAAAAAATCACATATACGAACACCGATATGACATAAGGAATAAAAAAGAAATGAATTCTCTTAGCAAACATGTTTTGGAGTATAATGACCATAAGTTCCAATTTTTTATTATAGACAATATCAGTACAACCATGAGGGGTGGTGCATGGTCACTATTACTTGAGAAAAGAAAATTATACTGGCAATTACGTTTGAATGCTGTTAACTGGCCAGGCCTGAATGAACATATTTCCATTAGCCCAATTTTAAAACTAAAGGTACTGAAAAAAAAAAAAATATATATATATATATATATATATATATATATATATATATATATATATATATTTCTCCATTATGCACTTTAACATTTTAACATTTTAAATAATTCACATGTTCAGTATTTATTATGTTGTGCATTTATTTATCTTAACATTTTCTACTATATCTAGTTTTTAGTATTTAATTACACATATTTATTGTTTTAACACATTCTACTTATTTAAATATTTATTGTACATTGTCATTTTATGAAGTGGTGCTTATATATAGTGTGTTTTTAGGATGGTGTATTCCATGAACTTTTTCAGTTTGCATATGTTGTCTGCTTTTTAAATTCAGTGACTGTAAATATTGTGCTTTTAATGACACAATTGATTAGTTTATAACTGGGTGGAACTTCCTGTTTGAACTGTATAAGAAGGAAGTAACTATGTGGGGTAAATTGTCTGATGAAGTCTAGATCTTTCTGGACGAAAGTGCTCATCCTTGGATTTTTTTGGTCTGAAGTTAATAAAGTGGATTCTGCATTCTACAACTGTGTGGTGATTTGTAGCCTGCATTACTTTGAGTAGGTTCAATCCAGCTACTTCTTCTGGCTTTTGTGTTTATATATTTTATACTTTATTGAAGGCTCTATGCTTCTTACTCACACACACTCACTACTTTGGTGTCACCCTTGGTTTACTGCCCCCCCCCCCTTTGCAAATGATGATGACTGTGCCAAAAAAATGAAATTAAATAATGTTTAATAATAATTAAATTAAAAAAAAACAATGTTGACAAGAACATATGTGAAAAAAGGAATACATAAAACATAGTATACAGTTTAGAATACATAATGCATAAGTTCATAAGTTCATTTATATACATAGTATACAATTCACGTATTTGAGCTGACATTAATAAAAACATGAAAAAGAAACAGTATCATGAAATATAATTGTAAAGACAGAGAGTTACATGATATGAGTGACAGGGAAATGAGATGGGCTGAAGATGGATCAGGTTAAAGGTATCGGGTAAAGCTGAACAGAGTTAGATAGAGAGTCAATGCAAGAAAGTGTTACAGGTAGAGAGACATTTTTCAGCCTGGTTTGGTACAGGTGCAAAGCCAGTTGTTGGTGAGGTGTTCCTTTAGTAGTTGCCTGAATTTGGATCTCCTATGTTTCTGTAAGTAGTGGTTCAGTAGACAGCCCACAAGTAACTGCTATCCCCTCCAGTGCCATGGCCTTCCCTCTGTTGGTGGTATTGCGAAGCATGTCCCTGTCTCTCCACCATACCGTACTGCATTTTAGGCCCTGGCCACCAACAGCAGTCAAATCCTTAACAACTTGTCACCGGACCAGGTCACAGAAGGACTTGCCAGTGAGTTGCAAAGCAATAAGCTGTCTAATCTGGAGATGGAATATTTGTAGTACTGCCTTACTCTAAGCCTCAATAAATAGAGGCTTATGGCTGGATCTGGTTGTAACCAGTTGTCTGTTACTCATATCCCTCTTAATGTGGAAAATACTGCAATTAGCAATGTGTGGTGTGTAACATGCAATTCCTGGGTTGAGCAAGGCAGGGATGTAAAGAAATAGAAGAAGAATGCCAAAGCAGTAATTGGCATGTAAAGAATACAGTTTACTTCAGTTACTTTACCAGTTCCTAAAGACATTAGAACTTTACTTAAACTGAGCACTAAAATTAAAGTTATTGAAAAGTTAAATGTTAAACATGACATCGTTAAAAGCATGAAAGCTCAAAATAAGAATGGGAACATAGAGGTATAAATACTGAACAGCAAATCACACCAACTGGGCCTCGAGTCAGAGGAACAAGTGTATAATCCAACTAGAACAAAATTAATAAAATTCCTCCATGTGACTCAGCAGCTGAAAAATAATTGCTTTATTGATAAAAGTAAGCACTTTCACTTTCTGGTCCAAACGCTTCCTCAGACATTAATAAAATCACTTTATCTTCTGAGGACATCATAGTAAACTTTAAAAAAACAGTGGTTGTTTCCCAGTGTGCCATAACTAAATTAGCATAGGAATGTGCACAGGAAGTGCCCATGGCCACTCCTGTGTTCTGTAAATAATAAGTGTTGTCATATAAAAATACATTTGTTCTCTATGGTTTGACTTAGGGTTGAATATATGTCTGATGCACAGAGTGGATAGGTAAGAACTGGCAGTATGCAGGTAGGTTATCTTCTGACACATTTGTTCATATAATACAAGTTCCACACTTACCTTGACATTACTGCGGTTATGAGTCATGCTGTCTCAGTCTGATGCTATTCCTATAGAGATGTTACATGGGTAAGTAAAAGCTGTGGTCATCAAATGGCTTTACATTTGGTAGTTGTATGTGCTGAAGTTCTTATGTGTATTCCTTCTCTGGCTTATGTATAACAGTTGCCTCTTAGTTGCTGATTGTGTGTGCTAACCTTTGAGTCTTAGGTGTTGAGTGTGTGTGCTATCCTTTGTCTTTTAGCAAAGGCAAGGGCATATTGTGCATCTGTGGGCTTCCTCTGCATCTGGATGTTTTCCCACAGAATCCTCATCTGTATGTGCTGGAAGTGCTGGTCCTGCCAGTGGCTCAGGAATATGTGGTCCTGGTCCTTGCTGTCCCTATTGCAGCTGTTTCTTCCGGACAATACTGTGCAGCATTGGATAGACTGTGCAAATTTTTGCACAGGTGCCTGGGT
The DNA here is from genome assembly GCF_019279795.1 of Protopterus annectens. NCBI lineage: Eukaryota > Metazoa > Chordata > Ceratodontiformes > Protopteridae > Protopterus > Protopterus annectens. Next base: position 1,587,262,197 of record NC_056725.1, read on the forward strand.
TTTACTGGAGGACACCCTCTGATTTATCTAGACAGGGAAACTGTGACTTCAGCTTGCCAAACACATGCTCTATGATGTTTCTAGTTTGAGCATTAGGATTGTTGCATCCTTCCTCTGATGGTGAGTGTGTGCATTTCTGATGGGTATCATGAATCATGGTTCCAGTGCATAGGCTGCATCACCCAGTAAATAACATTGCAGAACATCACACCTAGCTCTTGTATGAAGCTGTAAGAGTGTGCCATATGGTTGAGGCATGGTAACTGCCTGAGTTGCCTGCATAGGCATTGAGGATAATCCCGCAGGCATCACAGATGTCCTGATATCTGACTGAGTGGAACCCCTTCCTGCTGATGTATGTCCTTCGCTGTTTACCATCTGGGGCTTTTATTTCTATGTGAGTGCAGTCTATGTCCCCAAATCTTCAGGGAAGTGTTCTACAGCTTAAAATTCCTGCATTGTTCTTGCTCTTTCCTCTGGGGCACATGTAAAATAGATGCTCTCCCTTACATATTATAGCATAGCATTGATTCGTTGGTGCAGGTTTCTGGGGGTTGAACCCTGTGACAACCCTAGTATATCCTCTGTGGGGTCTCCGGAATGTAACAGTAGTTAATATCCTTAATGCTACGCATACGTTAGTTTCCACTGTTATATGTTCTCCTCAATTTCCCCTGGGTCTGAAGTGGTGGTGGAAGAGGTTGTAGAGTTCCTTTAGTGTTTCTCTCCCTACCCTGTGTTCCTTTGCTATTTCAATATCATGCAGTCCATGATATGCTATATGGGGTATGAACACCCTTCTTCTCCTTGGAAGATGTTTATCAGCAGTAGCAGCAGGATAGACTTGAGCCTGTTGCACATACACATGCAAAAGAGCTGCAGCAGCACCTAACATTGTTTTTTTTCTAAGTGTGATGGTGCCTGTATTACAATATGTTTTAGAGTTCAAGGGAAAGGCCTACACCATCGCTACATGATTACTTTATAGATGCATGAATGGCTCTGCCATATTGTATTGGTTCATTAGCATGTAATTCAGCTGATTATGCTTTTATTAGCATATTCTGCTGCTGACCTTTGTCTGGTGGCATGATGTGCAGTGCCATTTAATGAATACAAAATAGCCTGCTGTCATGTGTTTGTCATGGCATGACATGCATTCAACAACAACATGGAAATTAGCTCTTCCTGAATATGGCCAATAGTTTTATTTCAGATGAAAACATGCACATGTCTTGACTGAAAAAAATACAATCTGAACACTGTAAATAATCATCAGTAATATATTTTATACTATGTATATTTTCAGATTCCCCTGATACATTACATAGATTATCATATATTTTACTATAACCTTGCAATAGTTAATGTACTATGATGATAGTGGTCAGTGACACAGTTTCAGTTTAATGCATGTGCAAGTTGACATTTTGTCTGGATTCTAATAATTTCAAATGACATAGGTTCATAGGTAAGTGCAAGGCTAGCTGCCCTTGGTGGCCATTTTAAGCCTATCCAGTTTCTCTTTCATGCTCAAAATACACTATTCCAATTGGTTTTAGATTGCCTTAGCCATCCCATGGTTGATAATTATATTACCCATAGTAGGAATTACTGGGATCATACAACAGATAATTTGAGGGGACCCATGCATATGATAAATCATTTAGGAGCAGTTTTTGTTCATTAGTAGCACAGGGGGCAGCTCTGGGGTAAATTTTCTTTTTTCTATCCATAGAGCTCACTGCACTTGAAAATGGACATTGATGAACTTTGTTTTATGTTGATGGTGAGTCTGTCCCACAGCAGCTGTATCCTCTGTGAAATATACCTGCCCATCCAAACCTTTCTTTTGATGTTGCAGAAAAGATTTAGATCCCTAAGCTAAGTATTTCTGATGCCATTTGACCTGCTGATGTGCAGTAAATCCATCAGTAATGAGTTTGTGGATGCCTTGTATGCCAGACACAGATCATCACTAAGCAGTCTGTAGGATACTGAATATATATATATATATATATATATATATATATATATATATATTTATTTTACATTTGTTTACCAGAAAAGTCCGACCGGACACAGGTCCTTTTCAGCGGAGGTCCGAGGAGAAAAGCTCCACATTTTCTTAAATCATAGAACAATGTAAAATAATAAATGACAAAAATACAAAAAATATAATAATAAATAAGTGACAAAAAAGTAATAAAGAGGAACAGCAAGTAATACAAAAAAATAGCAAGATGTACAAAATAATACCAGGGAATACAACACTATACAAAGAGAGTGAAAGAGTATAATAACATGAGGAGGTAGTAGTATATATGCAGCCAAGATGTCATGTAAAAACATTTCATATTTTGGAAAATATCTGTTGTTTTTTTAATTAATTTGTCCTGTATTGATCAGTGATGTAACCTGAGAGGGGAGATTGAGAGGGCGTGTGAAAATACAGTTGGAGATAAACAGAATACATAAATCATTATGCAGGAGTGATAATTGAGCTTGAGGGTAATACAGTAGCCAGTTCCAGTTTCAAAGCTTGGGGAAGACATTTGAAAGTGTTTACTAGCTACTGAGGAAAGGAGATTGGGCTAATGTTTAGGGTTACAGGGACAGAGCCAGGCATTTGTAAGATGTGTTTTGAGTAGCTTTTTGAAATGTGGGATAGAGCTGTTGGAAATAAGAGGACTTGGGAGTTTATTCCATAATTTGTAAATGTAGTCTGGGAATAATGATTTCCTGGCTGCGTTCTTTGCATTGGAGACCTGTAGGGGGGATTTGTTGGATGAGCAGAGATGTCTAGAGGAGTTGTATGACTGTAGGAGGTTTTGAAGAGCTGGAGTTTTATCTGGTTGATGGAGGATTTTGTGAGCAAAGGTAAATTGATTAAAGTGCGGTAATTGTGGAAGTTCAAGCAAGTTTAGTTGTCTAAGTGATATGCAGTGATGGAATGTATATGAAGCACCAGTTGCAAATGTGGCTATCTTACTGTAGCAAGATTCAAGTTTGGCGAGGTCTGTTTTATGGAGGTTGGTTAGTACAGGGTAAGCATATCAGAGAGTAGATGGGAGGTGAGTTCGGGCAATAGTGGATTTAGTATTCTTAGTTATCAATTTATTATTCCTATACAAGAGATTGAGTTTCTTATGGACCTTTTTAATGGTTTGGGCAATATATATATTGAATTTCAGGTTGTTTTCTATTTCAACACCTAGCAGTTTTGTGTGGGTTGAGGGGGTAATGATGGTTTTGTTTTTGGATAGGATTCTGAAAGGTGGAGGCGTATTGACTTGAGAGGAGGGGTTTTTCCCTGGGTGAAAGAGGAGAAGTTTTGTTTGGATTAAGGATAAGGTGGGATTTTGTCAGCCAATTCTCAGTCAATAGGAAATATTCCTGGGTGTGTTTGTGGAGAATTTGAAGAGAGGAGACTGAGCATATGAGGGTTGAATCATCAGCATATTGGACTATGGTGGCATGAGGTGTGGAGGTATGGAGTTGATTGGTAAAGACAGAGAAAGTAGGGGCCCCAGGATGGAACCTTGGGGCACTCCTATTCCGACTGGAAGGATGGGGGATAGTTGCTGCTCCATAGTGTGGCTTGATGATGTCCTGTTAGGTAATTTTGGAACCAGGAGATGGATGAGGTATAGAAGTTTAGGGATGAGAGGATGTTGATTGATTTTTGGTTGCTAATCATGTCAAAGGCCTTGGATAGGTCTATGAAAATAGCAAATACATATTGGCCATTATTCCTATGATGGTTAAATGTGCTGGTAAATGATGTCAGGGCTGTGGTAGTGCTATGAGAGTGGAGAAAGCTGTGCTGTGTATTTGTAAGCAAGTTTTTTTCTTCAAAGGTAATCTGTGAGTTGGGTATGGATGACTCTTTCAATAATTTTAGACAGGAGGAGTAATGTAGCAATGGGGCAATAGTTAACTCCGTGGAGTTACCTCCTTTGTGTAGGGGTATTATGTGAGAAATTTTCCAGATAGTGGGGACTAGGTTCTCAGTGATTGATCTGTTTATGAGAATGGCTACTGGGTAGGCTATACCTTCCGTTGCAATCTGAAGGAATTTTGCAGGGAGGTTATCAGCTGCTAGGGTAGCTGGTCTGAGACTTTTGAGTAGTTTTTTTGGTTGTGTTTACAGAGACTGGATGGAATGAAAACAGGCTGGTGGAGGATTAGGTATGGGAGGTAGTTTGGTTTGTTGCAGGAGAAGGGTCATTGTTATAGGGCTGGGAGTTAGAAAGGGCTTAGACTGATTCTGTAAAGTAGATATTAAACAGTATTGCTACATTGTCTGTGTTATTGGGTGTTGAAGGAGTTGGTGTAGCTGATTTCCCTGGATGTAGTATGGTATTAACTGCAGCCCAGAATTTCTGTGGATTGCTTTGGTGTTTTATTTGAATATTATGGTAGTAATTGGTTTTATCCCATTTCGCTAGTTTTTTGGCTTTGTTACGTAATTCAAGGTATATTTGTCTAGTTAAGTGGAATCTGTTTTTATGAAATTGTATCCAGGCCTTATCCTGGGTCACAATATGAGATCTACATTCTTTACTAACCCAGGGAGCATAGTTTTATTTAACTCTAATGGTTCTTGCTGGTGCATGATGATTGAGGATGTCTAAGCAGGTGGAGTTGAAGGGGTTAACTGCTTCATCTAGAAGTAGCTGTCTGAGGGTTTCCCAGTTGCAGCTTTTGAGGGAGGAAATTAAATTAATGGCACTGAAATTCTTTTTGTCTCTGATTTGATTGTAGGTGGTCTGGTGGCTTTGATGGGTTTTAGAATGAATGAGAAAGGTTGGTTGGTGGTCAATTAGATTGTCAGGGAGACATTCTGAGTGGGACATTAGTGTTGGATTGTTAACTACGGTACAGTCCAGGACTGATTGTTGAATGGAGGCTTTATCTGTCCTGGTAGGAGACAAGATTATTTGGGTAAACCCGTATAGGCTAATATGTGATGATGGATTAGAGGAGGAGCACATTAGCCAGTCAATGTTGAAATCGCCTACAAAGATTGTCTCTTGGGGGAAGGAGGTAGATACACAGTGTAATATACTTTCTAGTGTGGGGATATTATTTCCCTTCTGGAATGTATCAACCAAAGATATTTATACTTTTATCAGGGTTGATTTTTAGCCTCACGAATATTATTTCTGTGTTTTCAAAAACAGGGAGTTTTATGTCTATGGCATCAAGTGATAGGTGACTTTTAAATAGGATTGCAACACCTCCTTCTTTCTTAGTTAACCTGTCTTTACATAGTATGCTATAGCCTGGTGCTGTGATTTCATCGCTGTTAATGTCAGGTTTTAGCCAGGTTTCTGTTACTATTACGATGTCAGAGGGGAATAGAGGGAGAGGGTGGCATGTAGATCATGAACTTTGTTAGTGATACTCCTTGAATTAATATTAAGGAGAGAAGGGATGGCCTGTATCTATTTTTGAAGGTGATCACATGTGAAAGAGATGGAGCTATGTGGAAGATTGTTTGGAGGATGGGGCCTGGATTGGGGTGTATATCCCCAGAGTGGGTTAGTTGGACAGCTATATGTAATAGAAGTTTGGAGAGCTTATTATGGAGTTTGATAAATCCATGTGAGGAAGTGGTTTTAGATAGTGAAGATGGTAGTTTGAATCTGTGGCAGACTATGTAGGTGGCATTGAAGAGAGTGGAGGCTATCGCAAAGTATGATGTGATATAGTGAAAGGGATCTGAGTCAGTCCATATAGGTCATGTTGTTTTGGCCTTGTATCCTTTTAGTAAGGCATCTCTTTGGGCGTTGCAATTATTGCATGTGTCTGGGCAGATACATGCCAAAGGGAGCATTATATTCAGGGGGACAATGACATCCCTGGATCTTGACACAATGATTTTCTTTGTAAGTTGTGCAATATAGACGACTTTCTTACAAGAATAGCCACATGTTGGTCAAAAGTTAGGTTACTGTCCACATAAGTTTCCAAATCCCAAACAACTGGATGATCAACTGGGGGAGTATTGTCAATGTGGTAGTTTTGTGGGGTAGATAACCTCCCAAAGGATACAATAATGTATTTTTATTTTAAAAATAAATAATCTTTGTCATTTAGTTTCAGACCATGATGTTGGCACCAGTTATTTATTTGAGACAAACATTCCTGCAGTATGGCTAAGTCATTTGGGGATTCAGTGACTGCTCCTAGCTTACAGTCATCTGCAAAATTAGTCAGCCAGTGCATGTTGGTATTAGCTTTTCTTTCAGAAAACTAAATGCTAAACAGGAGAGGTCCCAGCACTGAACCTAGGGGGATTCCACTGATGACTGGTCTCTTTGTGGAGATAACTTCCCATGTTTGATTTTCTGCATCCAATCTGTGAGACAGTTAGCAATGCAGAAGGTGACACCGGGGTGTATTCCCAGTTTATTTAACTTTTCTACTATGCTTGAGGTTGTGAATTATGTCAAAAGCTTTGGCCAGGTCAAGGTATGCATTGTGTACCATTTTGCCTTCATCCAAACTGAAATGAGTCCAATGTTTGGAGGTTCCCAATGTCATGATTGATTAATTTCATGATAAGTTTTTGCATGGCTTTACATATGAGGCTGGTTAGACTTATGGGTCTGTAATTGCATGCATCTGTGTAAGGTCTTCCTTTATGCAGGGGAATGATTGTAGCCATTACCCATTCATTTGGTACAAACCTGTATGGAGGGTAAGACTGAACATTGTTGTTAGGGTATTGCTAAACTGTGCTTCATGCTATTTGAGATCCAGCTATGGATACTGTCAGGACCCATCAATGCAGTATTTTTATCTTTAGGATCATAGGAGATTACTAGGCTATTGGCCCTGAGGCAAGCCCTTATAAGCCTAGCAAAGAGTTTAGCCCATGTTTAGACAAATCAGCACCCAGTGCCCCTGTACAGCAGGGACATGGGTGGAATCCCAGGAGTATACTTTCTGTTTCCCATCCAGTTATCCAGGTTGCGCTTAAAAAAGGGTAAAGAGCTACTCTGCTTAATGTGGATAGGGAGTCTATTCCATAGATGAGGGAGTCTCTGGGACACAAATCTGTCCAGCCAACAAGTCCTGTTGATGTCACAGACCAGGTTAAGGCAACACATGTGGGTTACTCGAGTGGAGCTTGACTTGCGGATATGCAACAGTGCCATCAATGTGGGGTCCATGATCACCTTGTATGCCAGGCAGAGGTCACCTCGGAGGAATCTGTTTGAAACTTAGTAGAGGGATAGGGATTTTAGCCTATCTGTGGATGGTAGATGTTTGAGGCCCTGGATTCTCCTGGTGAGGAACCTCTGTGTTCTCTCTAGCTGCTGCATGTGCTTTGCAAAGTACATGTCGAAAGGTGCATCATACTCAATAATAGCCCTTATAAGGGAAGAATACAGGGGTGTTATGACCTCCTTGTTCCTGGATGAGATACCCTTACTTATGAGGTGGGCCATGTAGAAGGCTTTCCGTGCCACAGAAGCAACATGGTGGTTAAAAGTTAGGTTGTTATCAACCTGGGTGCCCAAATCCCTGACGACTGATTGAGTGCTTAGGACGTTGTTATTAATGTGATAATTTGTGGAGATGTCACTCTCCCTAAAGGGGATGATGATGCATTTTTTGGTATTCAGTTTGAGGCCATTTTTTTGGCACCAGTCATTTGTCTGAGTGAGACCCTCCTGGAAGATGCCCACATCACTAGGGGAATTGATGACAGCACCCAGCTTGTAGTCATCTGCAAACTCTGTCAGCCATAGCCCACTGGTTTTGCCCTGTACCTCAGAAAAGGATATCCTAAATAACAGAGGCCCCAAGACCGAACCCTGGGGTATGCCGCTTGTTACGGGTCTACTAGGTGGCTTCCCCTATTTTGACTATGTGTGTTCTATCAGTTAGACAGTTTGCTACCCATCTGGTAACATATGGATTGATGTCTAGTTGAGAGAGTTTATCTATTATGCCCGAGTGGGGAATAGTGTCAAAGGCTTTGGTCAGGTCAAGGTAGGCAGTGTGCACAGTCTTCCCCTCGTCCATGGCTTTGGTGACTGTCTCAAAGAAGTTGACCAAATGTACCAGACATGATCTCCTCTTGATGAAGCCAAACCATGTGGGATCAAGTGTTTGCAGGTTGCCAATGTCCTTGTTAATGAGGTCCATGAGAATCCATTCAATGGCCTTGCAGATCAGGCTAGTTAAGTTGATGGGTCTATAATTTCCCAGATCGGTAGATGCTCCACCTTTGTGTAAAGGGATGACAGTGGCTGTCCTCCACTTAGCTGGGATGAAGCCAGTACTCAGGCTTTGATAGCACTTTAAGGGCTTGGTCTTATGTGATAACTGGAGGTGAGCCAGTTTCATGTATATCTTGAGGAACAGACAGATGGGAAAGACTGGCAGAGTTACACCTGAATTTATTGTGCAGTATGTTCGCTGTATCTTCAGACTCAGTGTAGGTAACATTCTTCACAATCAGCACAGCCCAATGTTGTGTTGTGTTTTTGAGATTACGAAAATAACTAAAACAATTTCAAATTCCTGAGTTGTTTGTTTATTTCTGTGAAAACGGCTTTAACATTCTGTGAATTAGTCTTCTTACTTTTTGTCAAAATTATTTTCCTTTTATTAAAACATTCATTGATATTATGGTTTCACAGTTGGGTTTGTTTCTGGGGTTTTCCTGAACTTGTTCCCACTGGGTACAGCTGCAGCTATGCAGCTGTTTACATGCTTGTATAGTGTGGTGGTGTACATTTCTATGTTTTCAGTGGAATTAACTGAGTTTGGTGGGGATTTGAAGCTTGCCAATGTATCAATAGGAATAAATAGTCTGTCTTAAAGAAATTTCTAAAGATACCTTGGGTGGAAAGGATCTCTGGTTTCAGTTTTATTTCAAAGGAGACTGTTTTATGGTTAGACCTAACAAGTGATGAAGATTCGCATGGGATGGTGCAATATGCTCCCATATTAGATAGGACAAGATCCAAGATGTTATTCCCTCTAGTGAGCTAGTGAGTCCTCTGACTAATTGTTCCAGGGCATTTGCATTGACAAAGTCCAGGAATCTCTCAGCTTATGCATTAGTGGTGGTGTAGGCTTCTCAATCTATAGTTGGATAATTTCGATCACCAAGGAAAATGGTACTGACTTTAATACTGAGTGATTATAGTTCCTGTCGATAAGTGTTATGGATTTCTTTTGTCACAGAGGGAGATCTATAGCTAGCTAATATATGGTATGGGACCTTTCTGATCATTATTTGGACATGAAGAACCTATAGTGCATCATGCAGCCATTAGCATGGGTGATGTAAACATTGATTGGAATGCCCTTGACTCTGACTCCCCATACTCCTCCATTAACCTGTTTGGATTCTCCCAGTTAATCACTAACCCAACTCGCTTAAACAAAGACACCAACTCAGGTTCCACTCTTGACTGGGTCCTCATCTTCAGCACTTAACTTTATCCTAACCCTTCTATCCTGCCAGATGCCCTTAGTGATCACCATCCCACCTTCATTATTAAACATTCGCCTCAGCTACACAAACCCCAGCTTTACAAAGACTGCTATAAACTCTTCAGTTTTAACCCTGATACTTTCAACCATCTGCTCTCCTCAATTAATTGGTCATTGCTCCGCAATCTCCCCCTAGAGGAAGCAGTCCTATCTTTTAAGAACATCTTTCTAGAAATACTCAACTCCTTGGCCCTCATTAGGAAACTTAGGATCAAAACTCATTTTGCCCCTGGCTAACACAAACCACCCAAACAGTTATGAAGAAGAGAGACAGTGCATGGAATAAATGGAAGAAATTCAAATCCTCCACTGATCTTCAAACCTACAGAGAGGTCCATAACTTACACAAAAAAAAAGGTGATCCTTGATAAACAAAACTTTTTCCATAAGCCACTTGACAGCCCACACTGTAACCCCCAAAAGTCTGGCAATCTGCAAACAAACTATTACATACTGGATGCCCATCTTCCCCAACCCCTGCCCTAATAGCTCTTCCACAGACACTGCTACATTCCTTAATACCTTCTTCATTGACTCTATCTGTACCCTGACTAAAAATGACAATGCCCACAACCCTACACCCCCTATTTCAGCCCATGTTACCATCTTTTCTCTCAAACCTCTCTCCACAACATATATCAACTCCCTTCTCTCTAAGCTTAAAACTTGTTCTCCATCAGTTGATAATCTACCTCCACAATTCCTAAAGATAGCTGCTAACTCTACCACCTTTCCCATTTCCATATTACTCAATAGATCCATTCAGGAAAACACTGCACCTAATATCTGGAAATTATTCTATGTCATTCCTCTCCACAAAGACGGCAATGCAACTGATTCCTCTAATTTCAGACCATCCTATCTCCCCTATCAAAAATATTGGAAAAATGCATTCACAAACAGCTCCTTGATCACATCCTCCAAGAAAATCTTCTTACCACCTCTCACCATGGCTTTTGCCCAAAACATAGTACTGCTACTGGCCTTATATCCTTGATAAATATCATTGCACAAGCCTGTAATAAGTTAATCTTCTGCATGTTTCTTGATCTATCGAAAGCATTTGACACTGTTTCCCACAAACTACTTGTATCCACACTAGCTTCACTTAACCTTTCTAACTCCTCACTATCTTGGTTCTCCCACTACCTCTCAGATTTCAGGCTGTAAAATGGCAATCTAGCCTCTCCCTTCTTACCTGTTCAAACTTGGGTGCCTTAAGGTTCCATCCTTGGACACCGTACTTTTCAATATCTTTATTATTGACCTTCATTCTTCTTGCCCACTCTCTAATATTATTCAATATGCCTATGATTCCACAATAATCTCCTGCTTTGACAACCGTTTTCACCTTCATTCCCTCACCCAACCGTCCCTTTACTCTGTTGAAAGATGGCTTACTTTTAACCAACTGTTACTGAAATCTTAAGAAAACTAACCTTCTCCTATTCCTTCCTTCAATTCTCTAACACCATAAAACTACCTTTTTGTCTCCTCCCTGGACAGCACAGCCATCTGTACTAAACCTCACACAAAATTCCTTGGAGTTACTATTGACGACCACCTGAAGTTCAATCTCCACACTCAGCAATGTATTAAAAAGACTCGTCAAAAACTTGAATTCCTATACAGACATAAAACATGCCTCACTCATTCCTCCAGACTCTCCCTTGCTCAAGCCTTCCTACTCCCCACATTAATATACGCAGCCCCTAAACTCATAAACCTCCAATCTAAACTTCTGACTAAATTAGAACTTAGCTATAACAAAATTGCAAGATTTGCCTCTAACCTACCCTATCACACTCATCATTGTATAGCCCTAATTAACCTGCAATGGCTGGAATTTCAGCACCAAATTCTATTCCCCCAGCTTCACACAGCTCACAGCTCACTCAGTCTTACATAATCCATCATTTTGCCCCTCTCTCTCTACTCTCATCTAGCCGTAGATTCCCAGCCATGCTCTCCTTAGTTCTCAACAGAACCTACTGCAAGTCTATTAGCCTAGCAAAAATATTGGTAAACTACTCTACAGCTACTCTGCCTGGAACAAACTACCACTATATGTCAGATTTATCACTAACTCTAGCGCCTTTAAAATAGCATTAAGAGGCACATATCGTAAGTCATGGTCATGCCTTTGTAGTGACCTAACATAACTTACCTTCCTGTCATCTATAATTTCTGCCTTCTTTTCCCCTCTCTAAGCTGCATCTTCTATAAAAAAACAAACAAAAAAACCTCTACTAATCAGCCTGTTGTCCTCTTGCTTCTGTTATTGTAGTCTTTCACTTATTTCCTACCGAAATTTCCATTTTTTCACTTACTTACCACCTGGGATCTTTCTCCTGTTTTTGCCCTGCACTCAACCTCTCATTACAGTTTTCTTCCTAGCTTGACTTAACAGCTGTTTGTACTGTATTACTCTTCTTGCATTTATATATACCATTTAGCTTGGCTTAGAACTTTCTGTACTGTATTATTCCTTTTGCATTTATTTATACCCTCATTATGCAGTTTTCTATCTAACTTGATTATGGCAGATTTGTACTGTGCACATTTTGTTTTACTTATTATGATCTTATCCATTTAAAAATAAAAAAAATGATGGCCTTGTTATTAACTGTTAGGTATTTCATGTTTGTACTTTTTAATCTTTTTTCCCATGTAAGTATTTACAATTGTTATTCACTGATTTTTTATAATATTGGAGCTTTTCTCCTCTGGTCTCCACTGAAAAAGGGTCTCTACCCAGTAAGACTAACCCAGTTAACAAATGTCAAGTAAATAAATAATAAATACATATGCTGCTTAACCAGCCTTGATTTCAGCCTGTTCTGGATGTAGATTGATAAACCTCCACCTTTTTATTTTGCCCTTCTGCACAGAAGGTGGTCTAAACGGTGAAAGGCATTATAACCCTGCACAGCTGGAATGCTCTCCTCTGTTTTAAACCATGTCTCAGTTACTACACAGATGTCAATGTCTTACAGTGTAAAAAGGCTTGTGAGGAGTGCAGTTTCTTGTTCAGTCTCATAGCATTGATCAGTAATACTGTCATATTTTCCTTTGATTTTAGTTATGTTGGTAGGTTTCTCAGATTGCCATTGACTAAAAAAGGCACTATGGAGGTAGACAATGTCCGCTAATAATCAAGACCCTAGAGTGGACAGATGCATACCATCCTTAAAAAAAACATTATGGTCTGTTGATCATATCCTTCCAGGTTGACAATTATTAGCCCCCACTTTGAATGACACCAAAAACTAAGCCAATTATTGAAATCAATTCTTTTTTGCTCATATCACAGGATAGAATGCTTAATGCTAAGCTTATACCTGCTGAGATCTCCATCATGGGTCTCTTCCTATATTTCAGGGAGGTACACCTCAAATGACTGACACTGGCATGAACTATGACAGAATCATACTGGTACTTGCTGTTCAAAGACTTGAATGCATGCATGATCTAATGGATCCTGGCACCAGACAAGCAACTAAACGTCACTCTTTCCTTGCACAGCTTGGTAAGAGACACATCTGCATGTCTTACAATGGAGTCACCTATAACAAGAATATTTGGTTTGGTCAATGCTTGCCTTATGGGCTCAGCATCTGTGACTTTGGAACTCCCTGTGCTATGAGAGGAGGTAGGCTTAATATGCTGAGTGTGCTTTGTGCCTGTACTGTTTTTTGGATGTCTTTGATGTTTAGGTATGTTAACTTTTAGAACCTCAGCATATGATGGATATGGATTATTTGTATTGTGAGGATTTTGGAGAGGTGTGATATGTGATGTATTTCTGATGATTTTGGTGTCTGTGTTTACTGTGTGTGAGATTTTTGACTCCATGTTGCTTGAGTAATGGATAGCCATTGACAGCATGAGACAATTCTTGCATTGTCTCAAGATGCCCATTTCAACCAGGCTGGCTAGAGAAGTTGTGAAGAAGTGCTGGACCATGATACCAACAGGAATGACTCTGGGGGCAGGGGTAACTATAACTGCTTGGAGTTCAGTTTTAGAATGACTTGCTACTGAGTATTTAAATTTAAACACAAAGCAACTAGCCTGGAAACTTTCTTCTGCCACCAACACGAATCAGTAAACTAATTACAGTTAAAAAAACTCACTAATTTGATACTCAAATTGGTGCAAAAAGCATTATTGCATTTAATATTAAGCAATTTTATCAAAGGTACTTTAGCCTGGTGAGTATTTAAGGGGAGTTAATTTATAAAATGATACTTATGTGCTTATTGTCAACAGCCAATAAACGGAGAGGGCAGGAATGATGTCAAATTATCATAAGGGTCAGGCAACAACTGATACACTGGGTTTAAAAATACAATCACAGCAGGTGGGAGTGAGGGAAAAAAACATCTGAGAAGGCCAACCTACTTAGGTTCTATCCTTCTGTTCCTCCTTTCTCCCTTTCTAAAAAAAAAATGCCTGAAGCTCCTAGTGTTCTGACTGTGCTTTTCAAACATTTTGGAAATACAGAATATATTTTAGTGCATTTATTAAAACTGTATTTGCTTTAATATTGCTACAACTCAAATGCTCTAAGTTGCACTGCATCTGAATTGTTTTAGTGTTGTTTTAGCTGCTTTTCTATATATATATATATATATATATATATATATATATATATATAGACTTTTCTGTATATGTAAACTAGCTACTTATTCTATTGTATTACTGCCTCTTAAATAATTTTTCAGTTGTGCACTTGCCTTGCTTCATTTAAAAAGTTTTAAATTGCTAATTTTGTAGTTTTTATTGCATTTACTGTTTAGGGCTACACACTCGTGTGTTAGCCTTTTCTGTGTTTATTTACTGTATTATTGCATTGTTTAGCCTGTTTTAATGAACAAAACAAAATACTATCTTGTTTGCTCGTTTCCTGCCTTCCTAGCTAGTATAGTCCAGATCCCAGGCTTTGCTGGTTTCAGGACTTTATTTTCTGTGTTCAGAGCTATCTAGACCTTACTGTGGTAGAGGGAAGTCCTACCAGACTTTGCTGGTTTCAGGACCTTATTTTCTCTGCTCAGAGCTATACAGATCTTGCTGTGGTAGAGGGAAGTCCCACTGCTTACCAGTGGGAGTGGTGAGCATCGTACTGCCTATCTAACACTAGAGGAGTGGTTTCCAGCTCTAAAATTGTAATTTTATTAGCCATTTTGGGCTGATTTCAATCCCTTTCAACTTTCTGGCTTAAAAACACATGTGCTTGCGTGTTTTTCGCATCATGCAGCACCGTGGGGCTACAATTAAGCTATTCCAGGTGCCAGAAAGTCTGCTTTTCAAAATTTTCCTTAGAACTAGCTGGTTTCTCAGTAGTAGCATTAAAATCTGAACCCTTGTGACTAGCACTTGCTCTAGAACCTGCTGGAAAGCACTAGGAAGCCTTAAACTGATACAAGCACTCAACTCTCCTTGTTAATAAGGAGAAATTAATCGTAGGCACTAAACAACCTATAACTGCAAAGTGCATTGCAAAGGTAAGGGAAAACAGCTCTTGTACTTTACAAAAAAAGTACCAAAACAGGCATTTCCAAAGGTCAACTTCCAGTGATTTCTCCTGTCCACCTGGTGAATCTGGGTATACTGGGGCAATGCAGCAGCTGCCTGATGTACACAGACAACCCTCTCCTCCTACCACCCAACGCTACAACCTGCAAGAGATGCACTTACATAGCCAAACTAGAAGCAAAGCTCTCTCCAGCCTAGAGTGTGCTAGACAGTCAAGAGAAGGTTAACAACTGCACTACACCTCAAGCAACACATATCCCTTCAAAACCCATACTATCAACACCCATACATAGCAACATTAAACCCACATATGCGGAGGCTATTAAAATTAACCTGCCCAAGCAACAAGGACCTCCAAAGCTGAAACGCAAACAAACACCAGTCACAACCAAAGTGACACATAGCTCACAGCACCAGTGTGCCACCCAGCAACAGCCCCTAAGGCAAGAAAATATACCTAACATTTTAGTCATAGGTGACTCTATAGTCAGGCACACTGATGTCCCACTCACCAGGCTGAACAAGGAGAAAATTGCAGTCAGCTGCCTGTTGGGTGCTAGGATCCGCCACATAACACATGCACCCAAGTCACTCCACAACAAGTACAAATATGACTCTGTCATTGTCCATGTTGGAGTGAATGACTTGAGATGTACCTCCCTGGACTACATGAAAAGAGACATGGAAGAGCTCTCAGATCATGTGGCCCAGGCAGGTATGACCCTAGCCCTGAGTAACATCCTGCCTTCGCCCAGAATGATACCACAGTATAAGGACAAAATGATTGACTTCAACAACTGGCTAAGCTTCTGGTGTTATTCAAAGGGGATTCAGTATCTGTCTGCCTGGGATGACATAATCGACAAGCCACGATGCTTTGCCAGAGATAGTCTGCACCTGTCACCCCTGGGATTCAGGTTACTGGCTAAAGCTCTTGCCACCCCTATAGTGCCTTTTTTAGGCAAGGTTCAAAGGACAAAACCACCACTGTAACAGATACAAGCATGCAAAATCTAAAGGTAATGCTACTCAATGCTAGAAGTCTAAACCTCAAAAGGCACTCTGTCGAGGCACTCCTAAAAATGGAGAACATCGATATCTGTGCAGTAACGGAGACCTGATTCAAGGCTCCAGAGAACACCCCTGCAATACCAGGCTACAACTCTTACCAAACTTTTCAGACACCAAACCAAGACCAAAACACTAAAGGTGGAGGAGTGTCCATATTCACCAAGGATATTCACACCTCCAGGCTAGTTGCCCAACACAATGCATCTGAAATTCTCCAGGTGCAACTAACACTAGGTAAGACTACAATCCAAATTGTAGCTTGCTACAGATCCCCCACCATGCCCCAAGATTCTCACTATACCTTTCTAAACATACTGGAAAATATTAAAATACAACCAAACACCCCACTACTGGGTGATTTCAACTACCCTGCCATTAACTGGGAAAACTACTCAGGTACCAACACCTTTTCCCAACAGTTCTTGGAATTCATAAATTCCAATGACCTGGATCAACTAATCCTTTGTCTCACCAGGGGCTCCAATATCATAGACCTGGTCATTACCAACATGGGAGATAGATGCTCCACACCAGTGCTCACCCCCTCATTGTTCAGGTCTGACCATAATCTAATCACCCTTGACATCCACATCCCACCCCCATCCCCCAGTAAGGAAACCTCTGTAAAAAAACTTCTCCAAAGCCAACTTCATGCTACTCATGTCAGAAGTGACAAACTTCATGACACCCATGCAGATGGGAGCTGAAAGTTTGACTGCTGAATCCTACACTAAGGCACTGTATGAGCACATCCTCTCGTGCATGAATCATGCCATCCCAGATAGAACCAAGACACTTTCCTCCAAAAAAGGAAGCCAATCTGGTGGTCCCCTGCCATAAACAAACTTTACAACAGAAGGAAGAAACTGTTGCAGAAAAGAGGAAAATCCGAGGATGCAAAAAACTCCCTTACTAGCCTCATTAAGAAGTTGAGATCCCTCATAAAATCCACCAAAGCAAGTTACAAAAATAAAATTGCTAAAGATTCCAAAGACAACCACAAGGCATTCTGTAGTTATGTCAATAATCTAAATGGCAATGCTCAGATCTGCTCTGAGCTACAACAGAATGGCATTGAATATATTGATCCCAAGAATATTGCCAATATCTTGGCAGACTGATTTAGTTTCAACCCCCCCTCACCCCCTAAAGGGCCATTCTCAAAACCAAAAGATTGCCAAATTCTGGTAATCATGGCCACACAGGTAGAAACTGCACTCTCCAAAGCTAGGAATACAGGATCCATGGGACCAGATGACATCCCGGGCTGTGGACTACATGAACTACAAAATGAACTGGCACCTCACCTAAGTGTCATGTGTAATCATAGCCTCGCCTCAGGCTTTGTGCCCACTGAGTGGCGCACAGCTACAGTTATCCCACTCCACAAAGGGGGATCCACCTTGGATCCCAGGAACTGCCATCCCATCAGTCTGATGAGCCTGATCTGCAAGGGCATGAAACGCATTATCATGGAACTTATAAACAAAGACATTGGCAACCTTAAAACACTGGACCCCACCCATTTTGGGTTTGTGAAGGGCCAATCTTGTCTCCTGAACCTGATTGACTTCTTCAAATCAGTCTCCAGAGCTGTGTATGAGGGTAAGGAGGTCCACACCACCTATCTGGACCATGCCAAGGCCTTTGACACCATCCCCCACTCTGGAATCATAGATAAACAATCTAATCTGGGCATAAATCCCTATGTCACTCGATGGGCTTAGTGATAGAACCCAGACTGTAAAAGTAGCCGACTCCAAATCCAGCTCCAGACAGGTGACAAGTGGAGTACCTCAGGGTTCAGTCCTGGCACTGCTCTTGTTTAGCATCTACTTCCCTGAAGTACAGGCCAACACTAAGGGACTCTGGCTAACAAAGTTCACAGATGACTGCAAACTGGGAGCCATTACTGAATCCCCATATGATGTGGATATTCTATAAAAGGGCCTTACAGAAACAGATACTTGGTGCCAGAGCCACGGGCTCAAGCTTAATGCCAAGAAATGTATAGTTTTCCCCTTTGGGAAAAAACATGTACCCATGAATTACCACATAGGTGGCAGTACACTAAACACCAAAAGTGTGATGACAGACTTAGGGACATAGGTGGACAGTGGTCTCACCTTCGATAACCACATTGCCACAACAGTCAGGGAAATCCTTCTATGTGGCACACCTCATCACTAAGGGCTTTTCATTCAGAAAAAAGGAGGTCATTGTCCCACTGTACTCATCCCTCATTAGATCCATTATAGAGTACAATGCCCCATTTGGTATGTACCTCACAAGACATCTGCAACAGCTGGAAAGACCACATAAATACCTCACTAAAAGATTCACAGGCCTAAATCAGATGCCCTATGCTGACTGTCTAAAAAACCTCCAGCTATACTCCATGGCATATCATCTACTCTGAGACAATCTCTGCTTAACATACAAGGCCATGTCAAACCCTGAGCTGTTGAACATGTTCCACTTAAAGAAATCCCATTCCCTCAGAGCCACACACTCCAGGGATCTAAACCTTGTCATCACAATAAACAAAACATGCTGGCGGGATAGGTTCCTGACCCAGAGACTCCCCATACTCTGGAATAGACTGCCTATACATGTCAAGCAGAGCACCTCCTTGGCCCTCTTCAAAAGGAACCTTGACAATTGGATGGGAGAGAGGAAATTCACCTCAGGGATCACATCAGTCACCCTGCTAGACAGGGGTCCAGGGAAGTAAATATTGTGGGAAGAATTATCCAGGTAATTGTTATGCCTAGGCTTGTATAGGCTCTAGGGCCAGTAGCCTAGTACCAACCTATGAACCTATGAACCTATAAACTCTTAGCTCTGAGCTGACTGGAGAAACAAACCACTTGGCCACCAGGACAAAATAACAACATGGATCCAAACTAAACCTGCCCAAGTGGGGGCTTTGCCCCCACAACCCCCCACACCCCCATAACTAAATATGCCAAGTCCGAGATCACACTACACTGAAGAAAGGGCAAAGTTCACTCTGGTGGTCAAATGATTCATTTCCCTATTCAAAAGTGTGGTGTTTCATACCTTAGGTGATTAGAGATTTAGGTGACTTGTTCTCGACGATTAGAAATTTGGGTAAGAGTAATTTCGGTTATATAAGAAAGACATTCTAAAGACATGCTTCTGGAGCATTTCTCCCCAGGCCTCTGCTGAAAACAGGATCTGTGGAACCTAGTCGGACTTTCCCGGTCTACAAATGTTAAATAAATAAAAAAAAAAAAAAAAAAATAAAGTATACCCGATTAAAGACCTTAGCTAAAGTAGATACAGAATGTTAAAATTAATTTAAAATTAGATCAAGACATGAAAACACATATCTGTATTTCACTTTGTAGTAGAACTGTTGCAACAGTTGCATTATTACATGCTGTAAGCATAAAAGAAGAAGGTGTAACATGATTATTATAATGGCTCCAAGCATGAAAATCTTCAAAATTACTCCTCCCCATCCAAAGAAAGGATTGGTTAACCATGCCCATTGGAATCTGTCAGTTTCTCTGGCATATAAATATTCAGTGAGCTTCTGAATTATTTCTAGGTGACTGTGGATGGCACTGGTATTATCAGGAATAAAACAGCAGCATTCCATTTGAATGAGTGTGCATGTACCTCCTTTGGCTACAGGGGTAAAATCAAGTGCTAAGTGACTTTTTAGCGCCACACTGCACATTGCATCAATTATTGGGTTATCAAATTAATAGACTCAAAAGAGAAATTAATTAATATTTCCAGGAGCTTAGATCATTTCCTAAGTTTCCAGATGGATTTCCCTGTCCCATATATAGGAACAATGCCTATTCCAGAATTTATCCCACCACCAAGATCCATGAGTAAGCCTGTTAAAAGCAGTTTGCTCTACAATACTATTATATACCCAAGAGGCATATATTTTACCATATGGGGTTAGGAATGTCTTTAATGTCTCTTTTGCAATGAGCATTATGAGTCTTTCCTTCTAGTACAGCAGCTGTATGTTGAATAGCTGGAATAACACAGCCAATATAACAGCAACCAGACCAGTCTGTAGGTAATCTGGGATAAGCTTGATTTCCACAAATGTAGTAATATTCAGGTAATGGTGTCATGCCCTTCCCTCCAGCCCCATCATAAATTCTCTAAGTAAAATTGCAAGCACTAATTCTGGCAGAGTGTTCAATTTTTACGATGGCAAACATGTCAAGTGGCATTATGGTAAAGAGGGTAGAAACACAGGGTCATAGGATGTTATTAGGCTAATGGCCCTAAGGCCCTTATAAGCCTAGCCAAGTTCAACCCATGTTCCCAAGGGTGTCTAGTTCAAGCAGACACTAAAATCAGTGCCTAAGTGCCCCTGTCAAAAAGAGACACAGGTGGAACCTCCCTCTCAGATTGAATTTCTGGTTACCCATCCAGTAGTCCAAATTGCACTTAAATAAGGCCAATGAGAGGCTTTGTTTAACATGAACAGGAAGCCTGTTCCAAAGGTGGGGCAACCTCTTTGAAAAAAGTCTGTCTCTCCATCAAGTTCTGTTGATGTCACATATCAGGTAAGGTCCTTTGAACAAGCGACCCATGTGCCATTTGACTTCCGAAAGTGCAGTACTTCCATTAAAGCTGGGTCAGAGATTGCTCTATATGCAAGGTACAGGTCATCCCTAAGCAGTCTGCATGGCACAGAGTAAAGTGATAATGATTTCAGTCTGTCTGCATAAGACAGATCTTGAAGACCCTGAATTTTCTTTGTAAGGAACCTTTGTGGTCTCTCCAATTGCTGCATGTGTTTGAAAAGGAACATACCAAAGGGAACATTGTACTGAATTATTGCCCGATGAGGGAAGAGTACAGAGGGGTTATAACCTTTTTTTTCTGGAGCCAATCCCTTCACTTATGAGCTGAGCAATATAAAATGCCCTTCTTACCACTGTGGAGACATGGTGATTGAAATTAAGGTTGCTGTCAACCTGTGTGTCCAGATCTCTCACCACTGACTGCATGCTTATGGTATTGCTATTGATGTGGTAGTTTGCAGGAACATCAGCCTTGCTGAAGGGCATGATAATGCATTTTTTGCATTAAGTTTAAGACCATGACTTTGGTACCAGTCATTAGTCAGCATATGATCTTCTTGCAGGGTGTTGACATTGCTAGGGGTTTCAATGATTGGTCCCAGTTTGCAGTCATCAGCAAATTTTGTCAGCCACAGTCCTTTAGTTTTAGCCTGAACTTCAGAGAAGTAGATTCTGAACATTAGGGGTCCCAGAACCAATTCCTGTGGAATGCCACTGGCTATGGATCTGCTGGAGGAGGTGGAGTCCCCTATTTTGACCGTATGATTTCAATCAGTGAGCCAGTTTGCAACCCAAATGACAATATATGGGTTGATACCCAGCTAGGTGAGCTTATCAATGCTGCCTGAGTGGGGGATTATGTATTCTTCTCATTTTTAGCAAGAAAAATAAGGAGAAATGCAGTATGAAGCTCTGAATCAGTCAATGGTATAGGAATCGATGGAATCCCCCCATCATGTGCAGTGGGAATATGTGCACAAACCAAGCAGTTGCTAACATTGAGGATCTATGCATAAGTATGCAAGGCAGCAGAAAAAGTATTAAATCTAGATTTCTCATTCAGGTGCTCTTGGTTCAGTACTAACCAAAGACCTGCCTCTACATTTAGTAAATCATGCATATCTGTTAAGAAATGATTCAGTACTTACAATTCGAAGGGTCACAGGTGATGATGCACTTACAGTTCCAGATGGCAAAACAGGTGAAAGTAAATGAAGATAAAAAGCACAGTGACTGTCATGATGGCTGGTCTTCAGCCAAAATGAGCATGCTGGGGCTGCAGTGGGTGTGAAAAAATTGTAAACAAGGATGTCAAGTGGGCTGCTGATTGTGTAAATGAAATTGATCTCCAAAAAGTCATCAACCAAGGGCCTCAATTGTAGATGATTTTGATAAGGACCATTTTCTGGAAAAGGCAATGTCCAAATTGATGTCCAAAAGGCAGGATGAATCAGTAATGTTGGAACTAAAAGCAAAGAAAATGTTGCTGAACTTGAAGTGGAAGTTGAATAAGACCAGGATGAGGAAGCAAAATCATGGTTTTTAACTTCTTGGTCAGGTAACAAGGGTAAATTAACTTTATTCAGCTCTGGATCTGAGCTGGATGATAGATGTGGAATCAGGTTGGATGGCAAGCAGTTCACAGCTGGTTCCTGATTTAGTATGGATGGCAAAATATCATGTGTTGCCACTTCCTGATGCAACAATCTTCCTGATTTGTTCTCTGCTTCAGCTGGTGACAGGTTCTGCTTATTCACATGGTCTGATATCAGCGATATTTCAGTCATACGTGTCACAAGAGAGGGTCTTTTTGACATGTAACAGATGGCTCCAGGTGGGCAAGTCTTTACAAAAGATGGCAGTAGCAGCTGTGAACAAAGTAAGTATGATCCTTTCTGTTTGGGGCTAAGTGAATGTTTTGGGGAATGCACTTTGATGTATACAAAGTTACCAGAATGCAGATCACAGTGATCCTGCTCTGTTGGTCATTGGGTTGCATGTAAAACATCTCTGTGGTGTTTCTGCAAACGAGAACACATGAATTTACAATAGAAAAGTATGATTTTATTGATGTCTTGCAACTTTAAGTTCTTAGGGGAGGCCAGCAAGCATTCTCATGAGAATTTCTTGTAGGGTCAGTTTTCTAGGGTAACTAACTGCTTTTTCTATTACTAAATTCAACTATTTTCAACTAAATACAACTGTTATTAGCTGGAATTTTGTAAAGAATTATATGTCATTTGTATATTAAATTGATTTGTACAGGTGCTTGTGCTGAAAATGTACTTGTAAAGCTGCTTGTGTTAAAAACAAACCAACAGTGGGTCCTGCTGAACAGAAAAGAAATGCACCTGTATATCAGACTGTATTGTAACTGTTGAAATGAATATATTGTAACAGAGGATACTGGAAAAGAAGAGGTTAATCTCAGTCCAGCTAACTTTGAAAAATAGTCTGAAATTAAATTACATGGTTTAGGCTATAAAGATTGTATCTTACAGAGCTGATTGCAGCCAGAGACAAAATGTCTGTGAAAACCAGGACTAGGAATCTTACTGTATTGTCCTCCAGGGTGACATAATTATCATGCAAGGGTGGAAGTTCTTGAAATGGTTTTATAGCTTCCAGATGCTATTGCACATCTTAGCAAAGTTCTTTGTGTGTATGGTAACACATATGTGCAAGATTCCAGCTCAGTTTCTAATTAAGGTGGTAGTGTGGGAACCAGAAGTCATGTGACCAGATATATGCAATGTCATTCTGTAATCCAGCACTGAAATGATGTTTTAATACTAGATGAGACAGAAATCTCAGGGCAGTCTGTTTGTGAAACCTGACAAGGAAGGCCACACCCACCCACATCATCTTGCATTGCTCTAATAAGTAAACTAGGGAACAGTAATTTTTCAATCAGTCAAGAGAACATAGTGAGATTAGTTAAGTATTGTTTTTCTGTAGCTGCACGATTCTTTCCATTTGTGTTATTTTTAATATTTCCTGTGATTGAAGCTCTGGTGTTTATTGTAAATAGATATTTATTTCATGTTCTTTTATTATTTATTATTAAATATATTTAAACTTTTAATTGTGGATGGTCTTTAGTACCCGCGGTGGTGGTGTTGCGGTAGCGTTGTCGCCTCACAGTAAGATGCTGTCTGGTTAGATTCTCAGCTAGAGCGTCTTCTGCGTGGAGACATGCGTGAATGGGTATACCTTTGTTGAAGGTTGTGCATCAGACCTGGCAAGCCGGTACATGAAAATCAACTGCCAATCATTAGCGGACCGGAGTTCCGCTGTGGCAACCCATAACCGGGAAAAGCCGAAAGACACAAACAAATTGTGGATCGTCTTTTAGATAATATTTAACCTTTGAGAGTACTTAAATTTACTGCGGTGGTGGTGCTGCGGTAGCATTGTCACCTCACAGTAAGATGTTGTCCTGTTCGATTCTCAGCTAAAGTGTCTTCTGTGTGGGAGACATGCGTGAGTGGGCGTGCCTTTGTTGAAGGTTGTACGTCAGGGCTGGCAACTCGTTACGTAAAAATCTACTGCCAATCATTAGCGGACCGGAGTTCTGCTGTGGCGGACCCTAACTGGGAAAAGCTAAAAGATACAAAAACAGAGTACTTATATTTATTTGGTGACACTGGGGCCACTGTTGAAAGTCTTGTTGCATTGGTCAAACACTACCATTTGTATTAGTATTAATTTTACTAAGTATAAGTGGATGCCCTGGTAAGCGCCTTGCAGTAGCTGACTTTGAAGTGTTCTGGTGGCAGTATCTACCTTATAGTCTGGGCAGAGGGGGCATAGTTGGTAAATCTATTCCATCATTTCCCAGGTGTGTGTGTGTGTGTGTGTGTGTGTGTGTGTGTGTGTGTGTGTGTGTGTGTGTGTGTGAAAACCAAATCTCAAAGAGTCTGTGTCACCTATTTGGAGTGGGGGCACAGAACACTGGTTTCAGAGAGAGGGTGGTAGAAGACTTGGCTTGGAACACTCAGCTGAGGAATCAGCTCTACAGCTGGGGTCAGTGTGGAGTCTTATTTGGGGCCTGGGGAGTGAGAGAGATTAAACCCAGCCCAAGGATGGAAGTGTATTCCCTGTGTGTTCTTAATGGAAATTGTGCTGGGTGCAGAGAGCCTTAGAGTAGCTGGCTCTGGAGTGTTCTGGTGGCAGTAGCTACATTATAGTCTGGGCAGAGAGGGCATAGCTGGTACATTCCTGTCAGCCTTTCCTGTGTGTGTGTGTGTGTGTGTGTGTGTGTGTGTGTGTGTGTGTGTGTGTGTGTGTGTGTGTGTGTGTGTGAAAATCAAATCTCAAAGAGTGTGTCAGCTCCTTGAAACAGGGACACAGAGCACTGGTTTCAAATATAGGGTGGTGGAGGACTTGGCTTGGAACACTCGGCTGAGGACACAACTCTAGAGCTATTTGGGACCTGGTGAAAGAGAGAGAGAGAGAGAGAGAGAGATTGTGCTTGGTGCAGAGATCTGCATCTGGAAATACTGTGTGTATCTATTTTTGTTACAAGTGAATATCCCTCTCCGCTGTCAGTGGTGAGGATTGAGGCTCCTTGATTACTAGCCCAGAGGAGGGACATCACAGGGACAATGAAACTACAATTTAATATTTAATGCTCTATAAATCTGCTGTATTACCTGGTAGTAAAATGGGATCCTTGATCAGACTGGATGCTTCAGGGAGCACCAAATCTAGGGATAAGTTCTGACAATAACTTTTTTGCTACCATGCGTGAGTCATTTATAACACATGGGTATGCTTCTACCCATCCAGAGAAAATGCTGACAACTGCCAAAACATATTTAAATTTCTGTGCTTGAGAAAGTTCAGTAAAGTCCGACTAAAGGGAGCAAAAGAGTCCCCAAGGCCTTTTCAATAACTGAACAAGTGCAGGTACGGATTTAGACAGTGGCATAGCTATGGCAGGGTCAGAGGGGCAACTGCTCTGGATGCAAAGTGTTGGAGGGTGTAATTTGTTGATCTAGATATTCCTTTTAGGCAATACGGGCTTTTAAAAGCCGGTATTGCATTTGCTGTCAAACCTAAGTGCTGTAGTGCTCCATGTGTGGTCTAAACTGTGACAACTGCATGCTACATTGCAACAAGCAGTTTCCTACAGTTCAAAAGAAAAAAAAATGTTTTTTTTTTGTTTTAATGAAAACCTGATTGCTATATTACTCTGTGCTGGCAGGGTATAAACTGTAGCAACTATTTGCTACATTTGTAATAAAAAGTTTGTTACAGTTTAAAGAGGGGATTTTTTTAAACTAAAGTATGATCACTGTAGTGATCCATGCAGACCAGGTATAAACTGTAGCAACTGCCTGCTACATTTGAAGCAGACAGATTGGTATAGTTTAAAAATAAGAAGTTGCTTTTTTTTTAACTAAAGCATGAGCACTGTAGCAGTCCGTGCAGGCAGGGTATGTTGAAGGAGGGTTGGGGGCAGGGACACAGAATGGGGACATGAATAGCTAGAGCTGGAAGGTGCAGTGATGTGTATTTGGCTACCTGGCTGATGTGCCTGTAGAATGAATGTATGTTAGTTGTTTTTTGTTGTTTGTTTGTTTTGCTCTTCACTTGAAAGGGGTGGGCCGCTGGTTGAACCAGATGCACTTCTGGATTTAGACACATTGTGTTTTAAACAAATTACACAAATCTTTGTAAAATGCTGATAGACTTCTGAGAGATGAGGGTCATACCAGTAAATGTACATTTGTTTTGTTAAGGAATTTTTGCCTGAATGAAAAAATAAGTGATAGGTTTTGACTAACTGTTTTAGAAAATTTAATGGGGCTCAACTATGCATATGGCACCACAAAGTCCCAAAAGTGAATGCAGCCATTGTTCATCCACCTCCTTCTCTCAGAGTCATCTCTCATGTTGAAAAGACAATAACTTCTGTAACGAGAAGTTATTTTCATTTAATTGTGCAAAAATATAGCCAGAACAGGGTAAGACAGTGGAGTCTGTTTTGCCACCATATCAGCAAAAGTATTACATTGAGTGACAAAAGATTCATCAGATCTACGTGTGGCACATTTCACTACAGCTAACTCTCATGGAAATAATAAAGTACCTAACAATTCATTAACAAAAACAGCATTGTTAATAACGGTCCCTGCTGATGTTAAATAACCCCTTTTATTCCAAAGTGTACCAAAATCATGAACACATCCATGGACATAAAGAGTCAGTAAAGATGGGTACTGACTGATTTGTCAATTTTATATGCTTCAGTTATGGCAACTAGCTCAGCAGACACATTTCCAATTAATTGTCCAGTTAATAAAATGTTGTCTTGCATGCAAATGGAAAAACCTGGTATGAGTTCACCATCATCTCTTTGAACACCGAGCCATATATGAAAGGATGAGATCTGGATTCTGCAAAGGAATGTCTTTCAACTCTAATCTAGGAAGAAGCACAATATCGGTAACAACTACACAAACATGGGATTCTCCCTCATTCTCACATCAATGAATATGTAATGAATGGTTATTAAGTAAAGACAATTCATATTTAGACAGTCATGCTACAGATAAATATTGTGTTTTAGTCTTCAGTAATAGAGATTGTACAATGTGCAGAAGTGCCATGTAAGTCTAGCACCCAAAGGTCAGTGCAGCCACCATATCAAGTATGTGCATCATCATGGCCACTGCCCTAAGGCAGTGGGGGAGGGTTGCAACTACAGGATCAAGATTCATACTGAAATAAGTAGCAGGTATAAAACTATCATATCTATGTTGTGCTAACAGTCTTAATGCTGCTTTATTTCTTTCACAATAACATAGAAAAAAATATTTTAGAATAATCTGGTAAGCTAAGTGTAGGAGGATTTAAAACCAATATTTTCAATTGTAGAAAAGCTTGTACATCATAATCCTGCTAGGGCAAAGGTTCAGATTCTAACAAAGGTTTTATCACTTCTGCATAGTTAGAAATCCATTGTTGACAGTAACCTGATAAATCCCAGAAAAGCTTGCAGCTATTTCAATGTAATAGAGTGTGGTGTAGTTTGGATCACAGCAATATGTGAAGACAAAATCTGCCTAGTGCCCTCTGAAATAACATGCCCCAAGTATTGAACCTATGTCTTCTACAACTGCAGTTTAAGTCTGCTGAGTCACTAAAACAAACAAACAAAAAAACAGGATGTCGCTTATAATCATGTTCAGGTTTTGAAAATAAAAGCAAATCTACATATTGAAACAAAGTAGGGCCTCAAGGAAAGTTAATCTTGTCTAATTGCTTCATTATTTCTTTAGAGAAAATGGTGAGATATTGTACATAACCTTGCATAATCTAGTTCAAGTGTATTGTAGTCCTTTATAAGTAAAAGCAAACAGATACTGCCTCTCTAGATGTGTAGAGGTAGAAAAGAAGGCAGATGAAATATCTATCACCAAAAAAGTGGTGGCATCTGAAGGGATATAACTCAGTATTGTTGCAGGGTTAAGAATAATTGGAAATTTTGGTGCTACTATAACATTTATTGCATGTAAATCTTGTACAAACCTATATGTAGAGTTTCCTTGTTTCTTAAATGGTAAATAGGAGTATTACAGGGACTGTGAGGTGGGACAATGATACCTTGTTGTAACAAGGCAGAAATAACAGGTTTGATTCCTTTCTCTGCTTTTACTGGCAAAGGATACTGAGCTACCATAGGCAGGTTATCACAAGGTTTTTGTGTTATGTGGACACGTCCAGTATATTTTATGAGCCCTTCCTCATTGTCATGGGTAGTCCAGAGCTGTGGTGGATAAAATTTAATTACTCTATACCAGTATTTTCAGCTTTTTGTTCTATAGTTATGAAAGAAAAAAAGGCATCTTCATTTGATCAAATAATTTGTGAATATAATCCAAAAGATTCATTAGGAATGTTTAAAATTACACCATCATGTGTGCAATAAACAGCACATATAGGCTTATGTAGTAAATCTCTACTTAACAGATTTCTAGTTGCAGAATTTCCTGTAATAAAAGCATGCTGATCTGACCAATATGAAAAAGAACGTGTTTAGTTTCTGGATAATCTGAAGGAAATCTGGACACACCTATGCCCTGAATTGTATGTTAAGAAAGTGGAATATGTTTTGCATCTGTTGAAATAATCATAGATCTTCTAGCTCCTGTATCTACAAGAAATGGGACAGATGTATTTTACACTGTAACACTGACAAAGGGATCACTTGTATTAATCAGTAGCAAAGAAAATAACTGTAGTTCCTGCTCATGTCTGTCCTGATGAGCTTGTTGCCACGCTGGTGGCAGCCAAGTAGTGTTCTATACAGAAGGGTTTCTTTCTGGTTGTTGGGGTATTTGAGTGTTTGGTGAAATTGCTTGCTGTCTACTTAATGGACATTAATTTTTCCACTGCCTGGTTTGACCACAGTTAAAACAAGTATTTAAGCATGGTGTGTCTTGCAGTAACTGTGGTGAATCAGAGGGATAATAATTTTGTTGATACTTATCCGGGGGGGGGGGGGGGTTGCTGAAAGAATTGGACTGTACCTCTTCTCCCATAATTTCTTCTTCCCATCCCTGCTCTCAGAAGTCACTGTTGAAATGCTGGGACTGAATATCTAATAACTTTTCATTTGTTTCTTTTCTTCCCTAAGTATATTATCTGCGTCTGCACATTTTTGTAATGCATTTACTGTTCTATTAGCTGCCTACAGCTGTGAATTTAACTTAGCTGAGTTCTAACTACAGATTACTTTTCTTTATTTGTAGATTCTTCTTGCCAGTCATTAAAAGCTGACCAGCAAAAGGCTGGGACCTTGTTACCCCTCTGTTTTAGTTTAGTTTTTAGACTTTTTATAATTTTTCTTATCAAAATTACATTTTTCCAGAAACTATAAAGTGCTATTTTTAGTGAGCTCAGACCATTTTACCAAATAACTACAGCTGTGTCTTCCATATTTATTAAACATATACCTGCCTGGAGCCCCATACGCTACCTTTTTTAAACCACTTGTACTAGAACCCATTGTAAAACCCACTCTCATACCAAAGACTTAGAACTGTGAACACAACAAACAGGTAAACACCAAAAGAAAGTGACCACAGCACCTGTTATTAAAACAACTTTAGCACATTTATCCTAGGCACAATGGACTTCTTTAGAATACTCAGCCCATGTAACCTCATCTTTTTATAGCACTAAAAATCCATGACTTATGCAATTAAAACCCAATTGTCGAAATTTAAAGAAAAATGGCATAAGAAAATTAACACAAGCACTTGTAACAATATTAAGATATAAAAAAAGAATGATTAAAAATATCTGTATGAAATAAAACACAACTTAAACATACTTATTTGCCCAAGATAAAAACAATCTAAATTAAATATCAGCAATGCACTAGTCCCTAAATGGCAAACATAGCCTTCAGCTTCAATACACTGCTGTTTGATAATGTTATTCAATCCTGGAGAAACAGTGACATTACATTTCATCTGCCACCTAAGTTCCTTATACTCAAGATATAAATCAGATGGCCCTTTCCTGGATCCCAGGGTGATGTGGACAATAGCAATGTATTTAAACGAATAAGAGGGGAAATTTCTGATATGCATTCCTCTCATCCCCCTATAAACTATCATACTGATGTTGGTAAATCCTGTTCTTTAGTGACCTTTTTGTTTTTCCTATATAAAAACATTGCCACATCTGATACTTTGCCACATAAACTATTCCTTTGCTGTCACAATGGTACCTACATGCAAGTTTAATAGTTCTGAAGCTATCAAGATGTAAATCAAATGATTTAAGAATTAACCTATATTGTGAACAGTGGTCACATTTAACCATAACACCCTTGGACTTAACAATTGGAGGTCTCTCCAACAGAGTTTTAAAATAAATGTCCTTCTTATAAACAACTACTGGACCTTGGCCCACTTTATTGTAACACTCTTGCTCTACCCCAAAAAGGTACCAGTTCTTACAAATAATACTCTGAAGCCCGTCAAAGTGCAAGTTGCAAGGTAACACCAGGGCTTTCCAAAAATTAACGTGTTTTTTAGAAACTACAGGGACTCTACTCATGAGGTTGCGTGAGTTACTGATTATAGTACCTAACAAGGAAGTATCCCTGATATCTTTCTCTCAACTTCTCTGAAAATATTATTCAAGAACAGTTTGGGGTAGCCACTTCTTTCCAACACCCCCACAATTTCTTACATTCCTCTTGAAAACTGGTGTCATTGCTACTCGTGCTATCAGACTGCAGGACTGCAGCCCCCCCCAGCTGTAAAACTGTAAATACAGACTGATGTTTTACCAGTCCAGATTATGAAGAAGGCATCAGTGTACAGATTGCCCACTGGAAGGGGATGTGTGTGTGTGTGTGTGTGTGTGTGTGTGTGTGTGTGTGTGTGTGTGTGTGTGTGTGTGTGTGTGTGTGTGTGTGTCTGTGTGTGTGTGTGTGTTGTGTGTGTGTGCATAATGCCCCAGTTAAATACACCTGGTGGCTTGAGTTACTCAGGCTCAAACACTGTACATTGGGTACAGGTAGCAAGAGCCTGAATTCCCTACCCAACACCACTTGTGAAAACTGTCTAGATGTTTGCCTCATATTTTTGTTCTGTTCTGTTCCTCATAAAATCTGTGGTTTTCTGGATTTTTGTAATCAGTGAAGGATTGAGTTCTCTAAATAATGACAGGCATTTGAATTTCAGACTTCATACTCTTCAGAAAATACATGGTAACACAAAATCTTTTATTCTACCAATTTTTTAAGTTTGTAAGATCAATAGTTGAAAGTTGTCCCTATTTTTGGGGCTGTATTCCCCCATTATTGGCTTTATGCTAAGAGGTTGAGAGCTATGGTGAGAACTGAATTCACTGAATATGTTTGGCGGCTGTCCCCCATTATTCGCTTTGTCCAGGAGTTTTGTGCTAAGAGGTTGAGAACTGAATTCACTAAATGATAGCCATTTAAATTTCAGTCTTTCCATCTTTCAAGAAACAGCTGATTTGGCTTAGTGGTATGGTGCTCTGACTGTGGTACACTGGGGGGGTGGGTTCAAGACTTTGCAGTGAAATGCATGGTGGCAACGTTTTATTCTAGCAACTTGCCAAGATTATACAAGCAATGTTTAAAATGTGTCCCTGTTTTTTGGGCTTTTGTCCCCCCAATAAATTTTGGCTTTTTCCAGATTTCTTGCGCTGCAGAGCTGAAAGATACAGTTCAGTGTTGAGTGGATTTTACAAGGAGCTGAGAGCTTCAGGGGAAGAGAGGTTTAGTGCTGCTTATGCTGCATTTGCTCACACTGTTAATAGCATAACAGGTTGAATGCTTGCTTTTGATGCAGAAGGCTCGGTTGTACTCCCGCAGTATGTAGATGCATTGCTGATAGTGTACTGTGATGTACTTTTAAAGGGGTGGATGGTGCAGTCCTGCAAATGTCCTCTTTGGCAGATATATCTAGTAGCTATGAACCCGGTATCAGTTTGGCATTCATTCTCTATTGCAATATTACTAGCTTATCTTTTTTTAATGTAACATTGTCAATTTATTCCTCAAGGGCAACAGGCACTTTATTTGTAAATGAAACAATGAAATATAAAGTTGTTTGCTAGCAGCAACCTCTTTGTTAGTTACAGATCTCTTTACTGTGGAATTATTTAGATGACTTTTACTTCTGCAGAGATTGTGCATATTTACTGATACTGGTGGATTGTAGAAGTTTGCGTAGACTTTTACGATGGAAATGTTCTGAACTGGGCAGTTTTGTCATTATTAGTGAATGCATTTTGTTTCATTGTTTACTGGAAAAATGTTAAAAACATTACATTTAAAACTCCCTCTAACAACTGTACTGTATTATACAATGAATATAATTTAAAACAGCCAGGAATGTCTTTATTGATTATCTGATCAGCTCAGGTATGCCCCCTCCCAGTTCTTGGTTGGATGTGTTCAATTAGTAACCAGTTAAATAAACTGTCTACAAGCACACACTTTTTTATTACTGAATATTTTCACTGATTGAGTTTGAATGCTACTGAAAGTGATGAAGCCAAATTGAAGCAATCGCTTCTTTTTGATCTTTGTTTTTTTTTTGGAGGGGGATTACTTATTGTCCACACCTAGGGAGCTAAGTCCGTTGTGTAGGATTTCTGCCACACAGTTCTTCCAGTTGAACTATACCTCTCAACTGTCCAGATTTTTACAGAATGAATAGATTTTTGCTTCTTATTTTTGGTTTGTTCCTCATCAAATGTGTGGTTTTCCTGCAAATCATTTAGGAATGAAGTCACTAAATAATGACAGACATTGAGTTTCAGACTTCATACCCTTCAGAAAAATACATGCTAAAGCAAGACCTGTTATTCTGTCAACTGTCTAAGTTTATAAAAGTATAATTTTTAGTACTGTTTTGTTTGCTCCCCCAATATATTTGGCCTTGTCCAGATTTCCTGCATTAAGAGGATGAGAGGTATGTGCAAATAAATTGCTTTATACAATTAGGTAAATCCAAATCTCTCAACTCTCCCTGATTTTCGCTCAAAATGTTGCTCTCCTCCTAATAATCCTGCCACAAAATGGAAATTTTGGAAGAAACGTGGAGGGTTTAAAATTAATAAATAACTGTAATGATCAGAGTTACAGATTACTTTTATTTCAGAAATGCATGTAGATTCTCTTATTTTGTCAGTTGCTCAACTTAAGAGTACTAATATTAAAAAGTGTTCCTTCTTTAATAGGTTCCCAGCTGCATTGTGTGGCTATTTTATATTTTTGTATCACATTTTTGGTCCGTTTTTCATAAAATTGTGATTTTCTGGCAAATTAGTGACAAATCATTAAAGATTGAAGTTAGAAAATAATGGCAGACATTTGAGTTTCAGATTTCATACCCTTCAGAAAATTCATACTAATGCAAGACCTACTATTCTATCATCTTTCTAAGTTTATAAGAGCAATATTTAAAAATTGTCCTTATTTTTGGGCCTTTGTCCCACTTCTGTTTATGGCTTTTTCCAGATTTCTTGCTCTGAGGTTGAGAGGTATGACAAATGTGTCAGGCCATCACCATCAACCAGAGACAATTCAAATTGTGACATACTTGTTGTACCCCACTCCCCCATGTAGTGACTCTGGATGTGTCCAAGCAAGGCAAGGGGCAGTTATGTAGTGTAAGTGTGCAGAGCATTCCCCCACATCCAAGGTAGACATAAGTACTACAGTGGCTTTTCATCTGTCCTTGATTTTGCAGAATATTCTGTTTTTCTGTCATATTTTATACTGTTGATTTATGCTTCTTATTATTCAGAAAATGCATGTTGTTGCACTGCTTGTTGCTCTGTGTTTAAGTAGTGATCCTTTAATGACCATCAGGTAAGCTTGTCCGAGATTGTAAGAAGCATACTGTTAAAGAATTATCAACATTGAAAGCCTTTTTGCTGTTGCCATGCAGAGAATATTTACATAGCTAGATAATGTATAAGTCTTAGGTATTGAAATGCATATGACAATATTTGTAATAAAGGACAGGATTACAGTATTTTCAGAAGCTCATTACATTTGGCAGAGACTTGCAGTCATCTTTGCAGGCTTTACCTGTAAACTAAACAGAATGCCAATCTATCATGTGTGATCCATAACTTGTGCAGTAATCCTTTAAGCAATTTATCTTGAGCTTGTTTCTTGTTTGCTGTTCATTTTTTACTTTGATCATGGTTTTCCCCATGAAACAAGTTGTTGTCAGGCAGCAGGTCTTTTTATGGATAAGAATCACTTTTACAAGTGGGAGTATCACAGGGATTGCTACTTTCAGCATGTTACTTGGTACTTTTATAAAGCTGAATATAAATTATAATTAGAACTGCAGTGCAAGGAGAAGTGGTTTGAGTTGAGTGCTGCTTGCTTTTTTATACTTGATTTTGACTGACATTCCAGTAATGTATTTAAAAAGTAAGTTATTTTTTCATGCCTTACAACCTTTTTGTTTCCCTCTAGCTATTAAGTAAGCTGTCATGTAGCCAATGCATTGAAATATTTTTTTTCTTCTCCACTTAATTTTGTCTTGATTGAACTCTCATAATGATGGTTTTGCACCCAGGGCAGTGTATTTAATTAAAGTCACAGTTTTTGTGATTTTGAGCATAGCTCTGCCCCTTTCTGTTTGGCTATACCTCTTCCCATTGGCCCCACCCATTCAGCTGTCTCTTGCAGCCCTCCTTTGATTTGAAGTCACCAGCCACTGCTGCTAACTGTACAAACCAATCTGGCACACTGACCCTTCACCAATGGCTTCTTTTGGTGAAGAAGATGCCAGCTATCAAAATGTAATATGGAACTAGAATGTGTGGGTTTTCTGTAGAGTGTGGACTCAAATCTTTGTAGTGATCTATCCTTCCCAATAGAAACATCCAAATAATTAACCCTGTCTTGTTGCACATCCATAGTGAACTTAAGTCAGTGGTGCTATTTATAAACTGGAAAAACCTGTTCAATCTATCTCTGTTATCGCTGGAAAGATGATTATTTCATCCAAAAAATGACCATAAAGGGAACAACAGTATTCAGACGTAAAAACCAGAGTGTTTTCCCAGTGTGCCAAAACAACATTGGCAAAGATGGACACAAGTGTCCCCCATTGCTGCACCACTCCTTTGACTAAATAACTGATTTCAAAGACAATCCCCTGGATTCTCAAAAGCTTGCGCGGAGTGCAAGATTGGTGCAGAAACTCAAGCAGCCAATATGTCTGCTGTGGAATCTAGGAACAGCCTGCAGGGGTGTGCATGACCCCTCCTGCATTAATCCTGCATGGATTAAGTCCTGGTATGCAAATCACCCCATTTGCAGGAGAAATCTATGCAAATGAGGTGATTTTGCAATCCAGGAAGCTTGCAACAGTCCATGTAGGACTAGTGCTACCTGCAAAAATGTACTTCGTTAGTAACCGAGTACATTTCTTCAAATTCCAAAATGGAGCCGAAACAGCCCCAAATAAAGGCTGCATATCATGTGGTAAGCATGCCAATGGGCAAGTATAAGGCCATTGGCATTGCAAACAAAAATAAATTACAAAAATCAACTTTTATTTTTTATTAGCCGATCGTGGGTGTTTAAGCATAGGACAGCGGCATGCAAATGGGATCGGGGGAAAATAATAAAATAAACCTAAAATAAGCAGTCTAACTGAAATCACTATTCTGCCATGCAAGCCAATGGCAGGCAGAAGACAACCTGGCCAGTGAGTAGCGGTTGCTAAGGGGGGAAGCTCACTGTGAGACATGTAACTATGTATTAGCAGGCAATCCTATCCAAATGAGGGGGGTGGTGAATCCCAGTTTTCCCCAGCATATGAGGTAGGTCCCAAAAATGAAAAAGTAGGAATAGCTTGGTGCAAGCCTAGGAGGTAGGTGACATCATGGGGGTGTGTCAGGCATACTGTAAGTGGATTGGAGCCCTGTGGCTTGGGATTGCTCCTAGCTTAGCACAGCTAAGCTTGGGGTGTGTCTAAACCTGCTTAGCACTCTTTACAAAGCCTAAGTGGGTGTCCATCACGATTTACAGGAAGAAAAAATAAGTTAAACCAGGAAATAGCAGCAGTGTGCACATTTGAAGACTCTGTTTGTGCAGTGCACAAAC
This sequence comes from Protopterus annectens, assembly GCF_019279795.1. Taxonomy (NCBI): domain Eukaryota; kingdom Metazoa; phylum Chordata; order Ceratodontiformes; family Protopteridae; genus Protopterus; species Protopterus annectens. The sequence continues at coordinate 1,587,298,557 of NC_056725.1, forward strand.
GGGCTTACACAGGAAGGCAATGGGAAGGGAAAACAGAAGTAGGAAAGTAATAACGGAGAATTAGCTTAGCTGGCAGGTGAAATGTATGAAAATCAGCCAATTACACAGCCAGCAGACCAGCCCAGCCCAGAACACTACTATAAACTATGCAAACACCTTCCCCTCTGATTTTTCAAACACTCTACACCATCGGTGTAAACAAGCGGGGAACTTTTAACATGCAGTACAGCAAAATGATAGGGGCTGCAATGGCTATAATACAACAACTTGTGGAAGAGGCTGAGGGTGGTGTGGATATGAATGTTGTCTACCAACCACAGTGAGGAGATGGAGAAGAGTGTATAGACCCAGGGTAACCTACCAGGGGCTACATGAGCTGGAGATAGTGGAGTGCTATAGGATGGACAGGGACCTCCTACGGCAAATTGTTGAGCTGAGCCAGCCATGCCTCACACACAGAACTTACAGGGGGAACCCATCCCAGTGGATACCAAGGTATGTGTCGGCCTAAGAATACTAGCTACAGGTACCTTCCAAAGGCCAACTGGGGATATGATGGGGATTTCACAGGCATCAGCATCCAGGGTACTCCATCAGTTCCTGGATGCCATGTCAGCACATGCCAGTGAGCACGTATATTTCCCCAACACCCATGAGGCGTTGGCCAGCAATATGCAACTGTTCCACCAAATAGCAGAATACCCTGAGGTAGTGGGTGCTATAGACTGCACAAACATATGCATCAAAGCACCACCCAATGAGTGGGGTAGGGTCGACATCAACCGCAAGGGCTTCCCTCCATCAACTGCCAGGTCGTGTGCGATGCCCAGGGCATAATAATGAATATGTGTGCTGGCTGTCCTGGAAGCTATCATGATTCCCATATCTGGCATCTGACTCAGCTGTACCACAGATTTGCCAATGGGGACATCCCTCACGGTCACCTAGTGGGGGATGCTGGATATGCACTGGAGCTGTGGCTGATGACACCCATCAGAAATGCACACACACCCGAACAAGAACTCTATAATGAGGCACATGCACAGACCAGAATTATAATAGAGCGTGTGTTTGGGATGCTCAAGTCATGTTTCTGGTGCCTGGACACATCCAATGGAGCCTTGTAGTACTCACCAACTGCATGCACCCAAATTGTCATTGTATGTGCCATGCTACACAATATGATCCTGCAGAAACAGCTGCAGCAAGAACAACACGGGGCAGGGCCACACAGCCCCCCACCACTGCCAAGGCCTGCACATTCCCAGAGTGACTCAGAGGAGGAACAACCTGAGCTGGCCCCAGTAGGCAGAAGGAGGCGTGCCCAGTATGCCCTGGCCTTGGCAAATAGGCAACGTATAGCACATACACTGACACAGGAGGGACCCAGGGAATAATACCTCTCTGTGACTCTCACATACAGTAAAAGGGATGCCAAACATTACACTACTTGTGCCTAACCATGTGTAAGGAGTTTACTATGTGCATCTGACATAGGCAGACCTACAGTACCACCCTCAATACTGGGACACCCACAAGATAAGTGACTCACACATGCCAGTCAGGGGGGTCACATACCAAACAACAGTCACAGCCAGCAGGACAGGTGTATACAAACGCAACCAAAGGCAGTGCTATGGCCTCCAAAAGAGGCCCATGGGTAACCTCCCCCCAGGCCTACACAGACAGACAGACTACAGCAGGTCAGGCAGTGGGATGTCAGTTCTGAAGGTTAGGAAGTCAGAAACCAATATGTAAGTAATTAAAAGCTAAGATATGTAAGTACCGGTATGCCTCTACTCAGCACGATAGGTAAGACAGACTGAAATGGAGTACCAGCCATACCAGTACAATCCTAGCAAATGTGTACAAGTGTCAGATATGCCACCCAATCCTATGTAGAAATGTAGTCACAGTCAGGTGTGCCCCCCAGTCTGGTGTAGTAATGTAGAAATAGTCAGGTGTGCTCCCCCCATCCTATGTAGAAATGCAGAAATGTAGTAACAGTCCATGCCAAATGATTGACGGATACCCTGTAGAGACAGCTTGCTACCTGTAGGTGTACAACACAAAGGTCAGCACTGCAGTACAAACAACCTGGACTCGATCCACACATTCAGTGCAGACAGCCATACTTGGCATGCTCACATACTTAAACACATGAAGGCCATGTCTGCAAACACCAGTGGACCAGACATATCTGGCAGCCACAGATGTTAGTGCAGACACTCCTCAGTATGCCCCACTCATGCTTTGCACACACAGTGGATAGGACAACAGGCATATATGTAAGGACAACACACTATAATAAGCCAAATATAGACATACATAGATGTGTGGAAGAGGGTGTCTGTGACAAGGAGCCATCCAGGCCTGTCCCACCCAGCTCACAGGCAAAGGGCCACAACCACATGAGGGTCAGATGTCACTCACTGCAGATACTAGCCACCAGTATCTGTCAGCATTACAGAGTATGTGGTGCATGTGCCAGCTGTGCAACATGACAGTGCAAGGAAGTAGTCATCTAGCAGCTGCATACACGTACATGTGAAATATGACCCAGGTTGTGCCCGCATGTGTCATGTCAACCCCTAGATGAATGGGTTATGACCCATGCAGACACACTGCTCTCCCCATAGCCCCACTATGACAAGCCTGCTGAGGTCATCCACTGTGAAATACATCTTTAGGAGAGTTGTGTCCTAGTAATCTCTGTAGCATGTCCTGTAATTGTGAACTGCTGTAGTGTGATAAACTAGTTACGTAGGAGTTCTAACCCCTGCCTTGGCAACTGTGTGTTTGTCTGTGTAAACAGCAATGCTATTTAGGGTAGTCACACCCCCTACAGTTTAAATGCTCTTCTCTGGTAAGGCTGCTGATGTCATCCACCTAGAAATACACCTCTGGAAAGGTTGTATTCCAGTAATCTTTGTAATGTGTACTGTAACTGTGAACTGCTTTAGTGTAATAAACTAGTTAGGTAGAAGTTCTAACCCCAGCCTTGGCAACTGTGTGTGTCTGTCTGACTATGTCTGTGTAGACAGCAGTGCTTCTTAGGATAGTCACACCCCCTACAATTTAAATGTTCCTTTCTGGTAAGGTTGCTGATGTCATCCATCTAGAAATGCACCTCTGAGAAAGTTGTATCTCAATGATCTCTGTAGTGTGTCCTGTAATTGTGAACTGCTATAGTGTGATAAAGTAGTTGGGTAGGCGTTCTAATCCCAGCCTTAGTAACTGTGTATTTGTGTTTGTCTGTGTAGAAAGCAATGCTTTTTAGGATAGTCACACCCCAAAAAGTTTAAATGTTCTATGTTGGTAAGGCTGCTGATGTCATTCACCTAGAAATACACCTCTGGGAAGGTTGCATCCCAGTAGTCTCTGTAGCATGTCCTGCAACTGTGAATTGCTGTAGTGTGATAAAATAGTTAGGTAGGTGTTCTAACCTCATCCTTAGTGACTATGTGTGTGTGTGTGTGTGTGTGTGTGTGTGTGTGTGTGTGTGTGTGTGTGTGTGTGTGTGTGTGTGTGTGTGTGTCTGTCTACATAGACAGTGATGCTTTTTAGGATAGTCACACCCCCTTCAATTTAAATGCTCCTCTCTGGTAAGGCTGCTGATGTCATCCACATAGAAATACACATCTGGGAAGGTTGTATCCCAGTAATTTCTGTAGTATGTCCTATAGCAGCGTACTGCTATAGTGTGATAAAGTAGTTGAATAGGTGTTCTACTCCCAGACATGTGTGTGTGTCTGTGATTGTGTGTGTGCCTGTTTGACTCTGGCTGTGTAGGGAGCAGTGCCTTTTAAGGTAGTCACACACCCTGCAAGTGAAATGCTCATCTTTGGCAAGGCTGCTGATGTCATCCACCCAGAAATACACCTATGTGAAGGTTGTAGCCTAGTAACCTCTGTAGCATGTCCCATACCTGTGTACTGTTGTCATGTGATGTAGAATTCTGTTCACGTTCTATTCCCACCCATGGCAGATCTGGATGTTTTGTGTATGTTTCTTATGTCTGTGTAGGGTGCAATACATTTTAGGTTAGTCACACTCACTACATATCAAATGCCCTACTTTGTTTATCCTGCTGATGTCAGCCAATGTGATATGCACCTTTGGGGTAGTCACACCCCCAACAATTTCAATGCTCTACATTGGCAAGGATGCTGATGTCATCCACCTAGAAATACACCTCTGGGAAGGTTGTATCCCAGTAATTTATGTAGTATGCCCTATAACTACATACTACTATAGTGTGATAAAGTAGTTGAGTAGGTGTTCTACTCCCAGACATGGCATTTGTGTGTGTGTGTCTAGCTGGGTAGGGAGCAGTGCCTTTTAGGGTAGCCACACACCCTGCAAGTGAAATGCTCATCTTTGGCAAGGCTGCTGATGTCTCTCTGTTAGGGGTTCTATCCCCACATAAGTCAGTTGTGGATGTTTTGTGTGTGTTTCAATGTCTGTGTAGTGCAATGCATTTTAGGCTAGTCACACTCAGTACATGTCAAATGCCATACTGTGGCTATCTTGCTGATGTCAGCCAATGTAATATACACCTTTGGGGAAAGCATTTGGCAGTATTCCCTGTGATGCATCCTATAACAGCTCCATGCTGTAGTGTAATGTAGACCTCTGTTATGGGTTATATCCCCACACAAGTCAGTTGTGGATGTTTTGTGCGTGTTTCAATGTCTGTGTAGGGTGCAATGCATTTTAGGCTAGTCACACTCAGTACATATCAAATGCCCTACTTTGGCTATCCTACTGATGTCAGCCAATGTGATATACACCTTTGGGAAAGGAGTTTTCCAGTGATCTGTATGGTGTGTCCTATAACAGCTCCATGCTGTAATGTGATATAGACCTCTGTTAAGGGGTTCTATCCCCATGCACGTCGGTTGTGGATGTTTTGTGCGTGTCCCAATGTCTGTGTAGGGTGCAATGCATTTTAGGCTAGTCACACTCAGTACATGTCATGTGCCTGACTTTGGCTATCCTGCTGATGTCAGCCAATGTGATATACACCTTTGGGGAAGGAGTACTCTAGTAATCTCCATGGTGTGTACTATACTTGCATAGTGCTGTAGTATAATAAACTAATTAGGTAGGGGTTCTACACCCAGAATTGCTTGGTGAGTATGTGTGTGTGTGTGTGTGTGTGTGTGTTTGTGGGTGTGTGACACCACGGCCCAATGTGGAGTGGGTTTTGCAAATTTCTTATATGGTGGCCCTAGCATATATCACAATGCCCACTGTACAGGGATAACAGATGTGAAATAGCTGAGAGGCTGTGGTGCAAATCCATGCCCATACATGTGACATCAAGGCCAGGCAATCACAGTTAGCAACCCCAATATTACCCAGAGCACACTCTCACCCCATGTCTCTCACACACACACACACACACACACACACACACACACACACACACACACACACACACACACACACACACACACACACACGCCAAGGCATCAGCCATTATGTGTGTAGTACACTGCATATTAGTGACTGATACTAACTATGAGTGAATGCAGTGGCCTAACGAAGGCATGGCACCCTGTCCATCTGTCCAATAGGCACATACATGCAGACAGTGCACCTTCTCTATGTTCCCCACTGGAGACCTGCAACACCTGTGGTGCCATCACACCACACCAGGGAATGTCATTAGCAAGCTATCAATGTAGGTGCATGGGTAACCTGCTGTCCATTACCAGTTCCTGCCACAGGTGGCCAAGACTAGCACATCTGCTGATAATCTCTGCACACACCATGGGCCCGACACCCCAGGTACAGTTCCACATGGCATTGTACATGCATGTGGGAGGTGTGCACATCCCAGACACTGTCCATGTCATGGAATAAGGAACACATACATGGCAAGCGATGCACAGCATTGGGCACACACAATAGCTACCCAGGTGACTGGATGGTGGATACAATGCCCACCTGTGTGTGCAAACGCAGAAACCACAGCTCTGAGCCATAATGCAGACCATTGTCATGTGGCCTGATGCCAAGGTATACCCATCACCTAGCCTTATTCAGCCATCTGGCACAGTCACCCACCACATACCCATGCATAAATGCACCCATGCATGTCAGTACTGGCACCCTATGTGTTTATGTGTGTGTTGTATGATGTGTATGATCACATCCACACTCACTACAACCCTCAGTGGCATACTGAAGCATGCTGCCTGATACCAGACACCTCCCCATACCTTTTGCCCATAGACCTTCCGTATGACCCATGTGATGCATGTGATACCTGCACAGTAATGTGTTGTGGCAATCTCACTTGTGATGAGCTGTATCCCTGTCCCTGCCAACTGTGCCAATGTGTGTGCATCCCTGTGAGAGCGTGGCTGTGTTGACGCTGGCACCTGTTCATGTGGACAGGCACATGTATGTCACCTACTGTATATCTACCATATCCCTATTGCAGATGTCACTCTCCATCATATATATATTCTGAGGACTCCATCACAGGTAACCTATGTAGAGCATCCAATAACTGCATAGGACTGTGATAGCACTGCATAGTCATCAGGGGTTTGATATCCTGTGCTGGTAAGTATGTGCCACAAACATGCTTAGGTTTTACTCTCCCACCACCCCTAACTTGTCATTACCTTTGTCTGCCTCTCTCACTCCCTCACTGGTGGATGTGGAGACCTACACCTGCTTTTCTTAGGCAGCAGCATGTGCATTTTAAATGATGCTCATAATCAGCTGATGGCCTCTGCACGAATTGCAACCCTCCCCTAGCTGATTGCATCTGGAACAGCTGTGGTAACATCCCCATAGCCAATTGCATGAAAACACACTCCAATATCTAGGAACATAATGTTGGTGTTGGCACTTTTCATTCACTGTGAGCAGGAACTAGGGCTGTTGTTTGGCAAATAGCATCTCAGATGGATTGGGGACTTACCTCTAACAACATACACTGTGGAAACAGGGCAACACACAGGAGGGGGTTGTGCCTGACCTGACTACAGACTGTAAGTGCTGCTATACTGCATTTGGAGTAATGTTGGCTTGACAGTGTGTGTGTGGATATGGCGGTCCTACATGTTTAATACCTGCCATGTCAGGAATCCACAACTGTAGGGTCATCTGCAGACTGGGCAGTGTGTTGTGCCTTTTTGGGTCATGTGTTACCCACAGAGCATCTCTCTGTGAACTGCAGAAGGTAGTGTGAGGAATGCAGTCTGTAGATGGTGGAAGCCGTGATAGTTACTGACCTCATATCCCTCATAGGACATATGTTGCAACAAACTCTGTCACAACAGTAAATGTATGTGGTTATCACAGCAACATGTCAATATTGGCCCTGTGTATGTGCTTCCAGCCACAACTCTGTCAACCTTTGTACATATGTCGTGCATTAAGAGGTGCATATGTGCTGTACACCATCATTAGTGTCATCATATCTGATAACAAGCCAGTGAGATATCAGACTGCTAAACATGTTGTGTACAGTAGGGGTTATATTTGATGACATGACCTGGACATTCTGTGGTTGTTTGTACGGTACTGGGTTGTGGCTGGAAGCACATACACAGGGCGTCCCTGTGAGAGTGTGGCTGTGTTGACGCTGGCACCTGTTCATGTGGACCTATGGTGAATGCAAACAGTGTGTGTATTGTTAACATATTGGCCTATTTACAGACTGTGGTAGATGTCATTGTCCTAGGTCTCATCCTATCTGATGCTACATGCTGCTCCACTGTATGTTACCATATTGGCTTACATGTTTTTAGGGCCATACACACACATGTGTCATACCACAGACAAGCATCAGACCACACTGTGTAGTGGCCCAGTATATGTATGGTCAGTGTGTGAGTGGCATATAGGAGGATGGTGTTGAATAGATAGTCCATATACTGTAATAGTATGCTAGCTTACCATATGTGGCTGTGGCACTGATCACATTGGTTGTGGTAATGCACTGTCACACAGGTGTATCTTCACCTGTGCTGTGACATGCCTGTAGAGCCTGCTATATATGCAAGTACATGTGCATTCCCCATAGGAGATGGAGGCCAGTGTTGAGCCAGTCTGCTTGTAGCCTGCACAGTGCTTTGTTACATGCCTAGCAGCTCAGTGTACTTACCCAGCAAGGTATCATGTCCAGATACTTTCCAGATGTACTGCTGCTGGGCCTACCTTACCAGTTATGTATGTCAGACAGAGTGGTGGGATGCTGTACAGATGTATGTCAACATCCTGTGGGTAGTATGTGGCCATGGCACCCCTGTACCAGCAGTTATTATGTGTCAAGACAGACAGAGGTGTGTGACTGCACAACCTATGGAGGTGAATGTATACCAGTCATTATGTGTTATAATGGCTGTTAGCATCCATGTTGCAGGCTGTTAACATCCATGTTGCAGGCTTTGTCCACATGTTCTGCACTAAGGGGTTCTGTGTATACCTCTGGACTGTACAGAGTGTGTCAAAATGTCCACATCTATAGGCCAATATCTCTGTTGTAGTCTACAGGAGCATTATGTGCTTGCAGTGGTACTGTACTATGATGTCTGTAGGATGTCTGTCAGTAGCCAATGACGCACATGTGAAAAACAGATGTGACCTAACACACACACCATGTCTGTGAAGACAATCCCTATTACAGTAGCTATAGTCTACTAATATACCTGCTATGCATGCCTGACATGCCCTTGCACTACAAAGGTGGGACTATAGGGGTTGGGGTAGGGCTACACTCCTTGTTCAGGACATATGTTGAATATATATGTACATATGATTATCCAGATATCTATATAGATAATTACACATGTACATATTGACATATATAGATGGGTGTGTATATGTACATAGATATGCGTATACACACCCAGATATATACATATACAGAGCGGTATATTTCTACACATATACAGATAGAGATACATATGCACATATACGTATACCGTGCTGCCATGCCTGCCAGCAGTACATTGTTGTTGTATCCCCCACACATACAGTGGGGCTGGGGCCATACATGTGTGGCCTTCATCTACACAATACATGTGTGCCCATATGCACTCCAGAGGCCAGTGTATGTAACAGTGGTATATGGCCCTGTATTAATAAGTCTGGGGGGTGCACCATACATAACCTAGGCTGTTACAACATGTGGGGGTATCATGGGTGAACTGCCTTAAGGTATCTGGATGTACAGTACCATACATGTCACCTATCTCAACATTACTTACATAAAGTGGGTTGCTGTAGGCCTACTGCCTCCTGCCATACAGACTGATCTGCGTGCCAGTGTGCCTGTGATGGTGTCATTTATGCCTTGTTATGTAACAGTTGCATCCCATTTGGTCAACTGCTGACTTTACCACCTAGCGATTGTGTACAAAGTGTAGATAGAGGCTGCTGGACTATACACCTGCATCACCTACTGTTGACTGTGTGGTATCCTGTGGTCCAGTCCATCCTTGCTAATGTATGAAATGTAGGGCTTGGCCTGGACATCAATAGCTGTGGACCTTTCCAGGCTATTAGTATACAAGTTTCACAGTTGCATTACTCTGTTGATATGGATGTCAGTGTCTGAACAGCTATATGACATGGCATGTAATTCTGTAATAGTACACATATAAAGGTATTCCATTTCTGCAAATCTGTGTGTGGTGTTTATCCTATGACCTCTCTGCAGTTATATGTTGCAGGCAACGAATGTCATTTGTATGGGTGGGTCATCGTGTCCGGTTGTTAGGGCGTTCACTGTAGGCATAGTGGGTGTACAATATTGTGTGCGCCTACTACATAAGTATATTACTGTACATATGTCTGCATGTGTATGTGTAGTCACATGTATATATATATATATATATATATATATATATATATATATATATATATATATATATATGTTACCAGACTGCACAAAAAAACAAAGATTATTATCACTAAAAATGAACAAACTCCATGACACAAAAGCATTCAAAAGGAATTCAAACTGACTTGAAGGAAAAACACCCGAGACTCCTGTATTATTTAGTGCTTACGTCTACTTTATTATCAAGACTTCCTTAGAAAGAAGGGTCATTATTAAACGCAACCATTTAATCATTGTTTAAATACAATATTTTGAGCTGTTTATTTAAATTACCAACACGGTTCTTAACCAATAATACTGTGTGACCACTGGCCCTGCAAGGTGCTGTGTGCATCTTCATTATCATTATAATAAAGTGGTGATTCAGTTAACAGTAGTCCTGCAAGGTGCTGTTTGCATCTTCATTAGACAATAATCTAGTGATTAGGAGGGGAACCTGTAGTGCTGTGTGTATACAAGGGTCGTGTGCTTCCCATATACTTGAATTAGACGTTCCTATTAGGTATCGTGTGCATACCGGGCAACCTTATGTACCACGTATGCTTTGTTATACCTAAAAACAAATCCATTGGTGTAAACAATGTCACCTGTGAAGTCTATTGTTATTACCAGGGAAACATTCACCCCATGCAGTACGACCCAAAAATTGGATGACTTTCTTTGTGGTAACACCATGTCTACACAGATAAGCATGGCTGTGTTCATATGTGCATGGACTACAACGTGTAGAAGACCGGAGATACCTGGGTTGGGACAACTTACAAGATGAGTCCCGAGGGGAGGAGGAGTGGAGGGTGGGCAAAATGTGGTGTTGTGGTAGCTACGAGCCGGTAATGAGATAAGGGATGGTGGCTGCATGTGTGCAGTTGGGGGGGGGGGTGGAACTGTGGGTAAGGGAAATATGGGTTGAGGAGAGGCTGGGTTGGATGGGCCTGTACTGGTCGGTCTGCCTAGTGGGTGGGGGAGAGGGAAATGAAATATAAGGAAATAACAAATAAATGAAAATAAATTTAAAGCTCTATTTAAATAAAATAGACAAAATACAATAAACTTGGTAGTGTATTGCAGGGCGGACGTGTTTGGCTGTGGGGGGGTATGCCAATTTGTACAAGACGTATATTGTTTGGGACCTCCCAACCCCATTAACGGTGCATGTGGACATATATGTTTCTGTTAATCTACCATTGCTATCTACAGATATATTCCCATATATACCTATATAGGTATATATATAATCGCTTACATATTTATAACTATGTCTGTATATACCTACGGAGATATAGATCTCCGTACATATATGTAACGCGCTGTGTATATGTGGACATATACGTGCTGACATATATATGTGTAGATGTCAGCATTTGCATGTATATATGTTCATATATATTTATATATATGTATATATTTTTGAATATTTATATATATATATATATATATATATATATATATATATATATATATACATACATATATAGATGTGTAGTATCTATTTAGATAGTAATATATTTACACACATACATTTAGATGTTGGTATACATTCTCTGTACTGTTGCAGGACCGGGCTGGATGTCATGTTACTCAAAACCTCAGCTTTGTGTATATATGGCATGGCTTAGTGGCAAATCCCTTTGTGTATGGTGTGCATGGTCCTGGGTTTGAGCCTTGCAGAAGTTGTTTGCTTTGTTACTGGGCAGAGCACAAGCCAGTGGATACAGTGTGATTAAGGCACTTTAAAGCAGTTGTAAGTGGGTTTGCATGGAGGTCAGCACTGCTGACTTCTGGTTGCAGGACCCTGCGGTCAGATTTTCAATTACTTAATGTATATAGTCATAGCTTACCCCTGCACAAACAGGCATAGACCTGCTTATAGTGCTTACTCCCACTTACCCCTTGCTAATTTCTTTAAATGAAAAGAAAAAGGGGTTGATAGGAAAGTGGTGAAAAAGGAAGTAGGGAAAATATCCAGGGATGAGCAGGAAGGGTGTTGGGAAGGTCCATAGCTGGCCATTTCTTCTACAGCTACAGCTATGCATATACACTGACTTTGGAGGTAGGTTTGGACACTCAAACACCTTGGGGGGGTGAGGACAACAATAATTTGTTGTGATGCCAATTAGACTGGATTACATGTGTCCAGTGGACACGTGTGCAAAATGGGCAGCTATGTATGGGGCGAGAATTCATTGTGGGAACTGATTGCCCTTTTTGTCAGGTGAGAGTGGGATGTTGGGGAGGGGTAGTAGGTAAATTTGGGGAGGTAAGTTGGATAGGTTAACAGGCAAGACAAACAGGATGCATACAGGGGTGGTATATGACACATATGGGGGTAAACACTTTGGACAGGGATTGGTGTTTGGAAGCCACAAGCCCATGAGCCCCCAATGGAAACAGTGGGACTGAGGTCCCCACCCATGGGCAGTCACCACTGCACCTTCACAGCCCCAAAGGTGGCTGTGCTAGGGGCTAGGTAGGAGGGGCAGGCTCACCCTCTTATTGTGCCCTGTGGCCCTCAAGCTGGGATAGCTTGTTTCGAATCTCCTCGTCGAGCTCACTACGCATCACAGCCCAGACCTGACGGCGGGTGACAAGTACCTCAACGCCCCTGCATCACCTTTGGGTGGAACCGGTGCAGGGGGAGACTAGCCCCATCCCCTGCGCTGGTTCCACCCAAAGGTGGTGCAGGGCCAACGGGGAGGAGGTCTCATGCTGGGCCCCAGATGTGCTGGTGCCCGGTGCCATGGCCAGCTGAAGTGGGACAGGTAGGTCCGCTGGGACCGGACTTCCCATGCGAGCTATGCTGTTGCATTTTTAAGAAAGATATCAGTTAGTATAGAACAGCATTCAGGATTAGGTATAACAGCATGCATAGTTATTCCCATTAACCCAAGACACCAGATTTTTTTACATCGGTTGCAGAGTGAGCAGAACACATGCATATATGGGACAACAGTGGCCATTTCAACAGCATGCAGGTTTCATTGATGTCAACAGGCCACCAATATGGGAGTACTGTAACATGGCACATGCTTAGAACCAAATGTGAATATTTACAAACCAATAGGACATATGTCCCGACAGAAGTGTCAAGTGTACACATCCCATTGAGATGTGAGTAGGTTATTGTAGCACATATGGTGGGGGTAAGAGAGAGAGAGGTCCATTAACAAGTAATATATCCCTGTGGTATTCACAACTTTCATAGTCACTGCAGTGATCTGTCCCTTACATGTATTATTACACTACCCACTGTCCTTACTTTGTACAAACTTATGTTTGTAGATTAGTATATACGTGGACTGTGTCTTACGTATAGTCTACACCTCTTACCTGTTATAGCTGTTGAGAAAATCACTGTTAACACTACCTGACAATTTCTACACATACTCCCAGATGCCATGCTTGTAGACAAGTATATAGGTGAACTGTGTTGTACCTACAGTCTACACCTCTGACCTGGTATAGCTGTTGTGGAAATCACTGTTAACACTACTTGACAATCTCTACACATACTCCCAGATTCCATGTTGATGTTATACACATACCTACCAGTTTGTTATTGCACACACTCTGGTCACGGCTTGACAAGATGCAGGTGTTAATGTGACATATTTTGAGAATAGCTGTCATACACTTTGGATGGGATGCTACAATGACAGGTTTGTTTTCATATACATTCTCTGACTATGTACAGGTCTGACTATCAGTTATATGTCAGTAGAAGCTGCCTACATTTCTTGGATCATCACACTGATATATCAGGGGAACAGGTTTCCGGACAGCAGATTTGGGCCATTTATCTGGACATACTGGACAGATCAGAACAGTTGAGGGGTATGACTATGCATAAAGCTTACTACCTGAACATTCTGCCACAGTCTGCACAGTTGATGGTTATGATTCTGCTTTCAGCTTACTATCTGAACATTCTAGCAAATTCTGTACAGTTGTGGGGTATGATTATGCATACAACTTACTACCACTTCTGGGATCCAAACCCCTGCTGTGTGTGGTAAAAATATTACATTTGACATCACAGTACACTGTGCTATCAGGGAATTGGTGTAAAGCATCCCAATGTTTTCTGTGTAAGTCACCCTCAGTTGTACAATATGACTGACCTCTTGGGACTTCCAACATTGTTATAATGAACTTCCTACACATTTTATCTGTGTTCAACAGTGTGGGTAACACTGCTTAATACAACAGTACTATTTATAGAATGCAACACTACAACAACATATGAAAGCAGAATGTACACAAGCACTCCAGGGGTTATACTTATATTCACATGATCTTACACCTTTATTTCCACACAACCTATATGACATAGTGTCTAGATTATTCAGTACATGCCATACACAATACATTTTATACTGGTACAACACTTTATAGAACTGTTATATTTATTTGTTATGACAGTACATGCAAGATTATTACTAACCTGCCTCACAATTCAGCCTTTGCAGCCTAGCAGTGGACAGTGGTCTCACCTTCAATAACCACATCACCACAACAGTTAGGAAATCCTTCTATGTGGCACACCTCATCAATAAGGGGTTTTCATCCAGAAAAAAGGATGCCATTGTCCCACTGTACATGAGTATTAGACCCATTATAAAATACAACACCCCATTTGGTATGTACCTTTCATGACATCTGCAACAACTGGAAAGGCCGCAGAAATACCTCACTAAAAGAATCACAGGCCTAAAGGAGGTGCCCTATGCTGTCCGTCTAAAACAACTCCACCTATACTCTGTCGCATATTGTCTACTCAGAGGCAATCTCTGCTTAACATACAAGGCCATGTCAAACCCAGAGCTGTTGGACATGCTACACTTACAGGAATAAAGTAAATACGTTGCAAAAACTACTACTGCGCTATCTTCTCAATTACAACAATAATGATAGAGGAAACACAGTGCAGTTTCGCTGAACAGCAAATGAATGCTTAAATATAATCAATTACAACTTACACCAACATAAATGAAATTAAAAACGAATACTTTTTGTCTAGAAAAGACCTAAAAATCCAAGAGTTAAGCGCTTTCACCTATCTCATGTAGGCTTCATCAGAACTAATTAACTTTGTATCTCAATTGTTTAAATAACATTTTTGGCGCCAAATTCCTTTGACACTCTTAAAGCCATATAATCTCATTTCTTAAAATGTATTGAAATTACAACATAATGTACTTATTTTTAAATTCAAATATTTGTTTAAGATCTTTAAATTTTCTTATTTATTTCTATATCACCACTATGAATTTGTTGTTTATTTGTGCGTGTTGGACTAAACATACCCATTTTTTTATATATATACTATTTATCCCATATTGTCAAGTGTAACATTTTATTAAACATATAACCAAAAAACGAGTGTAGCAACTCACACACAACCAATAATCACCAAAAGAGTTGCAGAAGAGGCAAACCAGTCACGAATTAGTTCCAAAAAGTGTTTATTCAAATACAACTAAGAACGTGCATTAATGCTCTTCCAATATCAAACCATGCGTTTTCATCCCAATAATTAGAACTTCATCAGATACAATTCTACATTACAAGTATGTCCTATATACTCATTTATTTATTAATTATCCTATTAGAACAGGCTCCTTTGATTCAAACTATCGAATCCCTTTCTTTTACCTTCATGAATATTCATAACATCATGAATATTAATAAAACAGTTCACTTGTTTAAATATGTTTTAAAATGTATTTATAAAATCATCAAAAATGTTTTATGTGTGGATTATAGATACATATAAACATTTCATCTGTTTAAATAAATTTCAACTATAAATACAAATAATTCTTTCTTATTGTCACGAACTAGTTTAGTCCCACTGGATATGTATCCAAATTTAATGTTGAAGCGCCCTCTAGTGTACTTAACTGTCAAGACACCTCAAATAACATTAAAATATTTCTAAGACCACCTTTTTATATAGTTTATACAATGTATATAAAGAATTAAATATATATAACAGTAGTGATATATAAATAGTAAAAATGTATGTGAAAAAAATTATATAAAATTGGTGTTGTCACGATAATATATAATATATAACCATAAATATCTATAAATACATAATGTTATAAATATACTCATACCCAATTATAAATAGTTAAATAAATAAATAATTATATAAAAATGTTGTATAAAAATATCTAAAAATATATGAGACTTACCCCGCGGAATTGGTTTCTACAATGGCTTCGGAAGGACAAGAAGAAACGGGTCAAGCAAGGAAGCTCATTGGCCAATTAACGGAGCTAATTGACTTGCTTATGCCCCTATGTCGAAGTTTACTTCCTGGGAAGGTTAATGCGAATACTGATGGTGAGCCTGCTGTAATGGGTAACGGTCCAGCTACAAAGAGGAAAAGGGAGCTTATAGGCGAGGATTTCCAAGCCGGCGACCCTGGAGATAATCAGCACAAATCTTTGGACCCTAGACGGACACCGAGGGTGCTACATTCGGAGGAAGAAGTGACTTCATTAGACAATGGTGTTTCACCTGACAGAGGGGCTCGACCCAAAACTTATAAAAAACAAGGTACTGTCAACCCGAACCATACATCTATTAATGAATGGTTAAACAAAGAATACCATTTCAATATGGACAAAAACAATGGTTATAATATGGGTTCAGATTGTGAATCATATATTATGAAGTTAGACAGAATGTATAAACTGATGTTACAGTATAAAATGCTTGTCATTGAAAACGGATATTTAAATGAATGTTTAATTAAGGAAATAGTCCCTAAAGGACTAAGGGTACATAAGTACCCTAACAATGTGCAAATAGGCTCCATATTTCATCAGAATCTGATAAAAGTGTTTAATAGATGTGGATTAGATATTGTTCAATTGATTATAGAAGAAAATGACAGAAAACAAAGGTTACTTGATAAAGAAATTAGTGAACTGGATTTATGTATTAAAAATCATCTTATTTTTAGCATTACTGAGGAAAGGGAGAATATTTTAATATAAGAAATGATGTTGATTTAAAATGTGAAAATATTTTACAACGAAAGATGGGGAAGTTGAATAGAGACCTCAAAGAATATGCTGAAAACACTAGCTATCCCAAACCTGCATTTTTTTATGACAGATATAAGTTTCAGTTTAATAAGAAAAATACTGAAAATATAGTAAATGGTAATGATTATGAAGAGGAATTCCCACCTTTGCAAAGAAGTGAACAAGAACAATATATGTGGAATAGAGGGGGACATTTTCAGAAGGGGGGGAAGGGGGAGGGAGATTTTATTAATGGATACCCCATTCCCTGTATTGAGTATAGATGAGAATGAACATGAGATTATTACAGAAAATCATACCAAAAGTACATATGATGGATTTACTATATATAATTTTAGTGATATAATTTTAAATAAAACATATTTTAGTCTTTTAAGTAAGGGGTTGAAATATAACCCAGTAAAGGTTGGTGATGTCACGGATACTATTTTAGATATAAAATTATTTATGAGGAAGATTAATTTATCTGTTTTAGCTTCTAAAGCTGGAATTAATAGTAATAATACTGTTCCTGTTCAACTTGTTAGAAGTTCGCTATATAACCCCCCATTAATACCCCAAATAAAGAATTTTGAAAATGTCTTGGAAAGTGAGATTAGGAAAGAAAGTGAGAAATCTAATAGAAAAATGATGTACAAATATAAAAATAAAATTAATCTAAAAGAAAGTGAATATAAGTTATTGGAAGAATTACAAAGAAACCCCATGTTAAGGATAATGAAACCAGATAAGGGTGGGGGAATTGTCATTATGGACAAATATGTATATGAATCAAAAATGTTTGACATATTGAATGACGAAACTAAATATTCAGTGGTTTCAAGTAATGAAATGTTATTGGCTTACAAGAAAATTGATATTTTATTGGAAGATCTTCTTATTGAAAGGGTGATTGATAATAAAATATATAAATTTTTAGAAGTAAGAAAACCTAGGGTACCCACAATTTTTGGGATACCCAAAATTCATAAAAATCAGAATGACCCCCCTTTTAGACCCATTGTTACAGCTGAAGGTGCAAAAAACGTACCTCTGGCCAAATACGTTGATTGTAAGGCAAACATATATGGGTTAACAATAAGACTATTTTGAGAGATTCATGGGATTTTTTAAGAGTACTTACACCAGAAATTTTTAAGAAAGATATTTTATTTGTTACAATAGACATAATAGATTTATTTACAAGTATTCCCCATTAAGAAGGGATGGAATATTTTGAAGACATGGTTTTTCTTGATGAATATTTAACACATGAAGAGAAAATTACTACAGTTACATTAATGGATATTATATTAAAGAATAATTTCCTAACCTTCAATGGGGAATATTATCAACAAAAATCTGGTGTATCTATCGGAGCTGTATGTGCTCCCACTTTTGCTAATATAGTACTTTCTAAGTGGGAAGAGAATTATATATTACACTCCACCTACAATCAATTTTGGGTACTTTATTATAGATTTATTGATGATATTATTATATTTTGGACTGGGGAAAAGAAAAGTTTTTAGAATTTATGAAATATATCAGTTCTACCACTAACTTTTTGAATTTTACATATGTTATGAATAATGAATCTATTAGTTATCTAGATGTGGAAATAGTAAAGGGAGATAATCAATTTGAGACAAAGGTATACAGAAAGAGTACATATGTTAATTCTTATCTCCACTACGATGGCTCTCATCCTCCTCATTGTAAGAGAAACATCGTAAAAGGCCAGTTCGTGAGAGGATCCAGGATGACGAGTGGAGAATCGGATTTTATTGAAGAATGTAATAAATTAGAAAATATGTTCTTAGAGAGAAGTTACCCTAAAGAATTTGTTACAAAGATTAGGAAAGAAGTTGAAAGAGGGAGATTGACTAAATTCCAACCCATAAAGGGCCAAAAGGACAGGGAAGAAGTGAAAGATGTTCATTTAAGAGAGATGGACAAAATATTCAAAAAGAGATTGGTGGTTGAATTTAATAGTTTTAACAAAAATATAAAAGATATATTTATGAAAGAATGGGAAAAATTACATTGTTAAGTGATGTGGAAGAAATCAAAAAGATAGAACCCCAGATAATATATAGGAATCCACCAAATATAAGAAGAAAATTGGAAAGTATAAATTATTATAAAATGGATGTTGATAACAAAATAGGTACATCGAAGTGTGGAAAATGTTCCCAATGTCCTTATGTTATGAATCAAAAAGAGATATTTATAGAAAGTAGGAACAAAAATATTAGAAACAAAGACGCTTACAATTGTAGTACAAAAGGGGTGGTATATATATCTATTTGTCAACAATGCCAGGCATTTTATATTGGCAAAACTGAGAGGGTATTTAGAAGACATATTTATGAACACTTATATGAAATCAATAAGGCCAAAGAAACAAATGCTCTTTATAAACATTCTAAAAATTGTGAAGGAGCTGTTTATTTATTCTTTGTGTTAGAACAAGTGAAACCGGATTTTAGAGGGGGTCCATGGGAAGAAAGATTAGAAAGTAGAGAATTGTGGTGGCAGGTTTTCCTGGATGCTGGCAGGAAACCTGGTTTAAATGAAACTATTTCCATAGGACCCTTATTAAAATTAAAATATAATAAGGTATGATTTTTATTTTTAATACATACATATTTATATATTCATATATTTTTAGATATTTTTATACAACATTTTTATATAATTATTTATTTATTTAACTATTTATAATTGGGTATGAGTACATTTATAACATTATGTATTTATAGATATTTATGGTTATATATTATATATTATCATGACAACACCAATTTTATATATTTTTTTTCACATACATTTTTACTATTTATATATCACTACTGTTATATATATATAATTCTTTATATACATAGTATAAACTATATAAAAAGGTGGTCTTAGAAATATTTTAATGTTATTTGAGGTGTCTTGACAGTTAAGTACACTAGAGGGCGCTTCAACATTAAATTTGGATACATATCCAGTGGGACTAAACTAGTTCGTGACAATAAGAAATAATTATTTGTATTTATAGTTGAAATTTATTTAAACAGATGAAATGTTTATATGTATCTATAATCCACACATAAAACATTTTTGATGATTTTATAAATACATTTTAAAACATATTTAAACAAGTGAACTGTTTTATTAATATTCATGATGTTATGAATATTCATGAAGGTAAAAGAAAGGGATTCGATAGTTTGAATCAAAGGAGCCTGTTCTAATAGGATAATTAATAAATAAATAAGTATATAGGACATACTTGTAATGTAGAATTGTATCTGATGAAGTTCTAATTATTGGGACGAAAACGCATGGTTTGATATTGGAAGAGCGTTAATGCACGTTTTTAGTTGTATTTGAATAAACACTTTTTGGAACTAATTTGTGGCTGGTTTGCCTCTTCTGCAACTCTTTTGGTGATTATTTTACTAAACATAAAATATACAATGAAAATATACAATAAAACATGTTAAGAATGTACTAATACCAAATACATAGTTAATGTGTTATTAATAATATCATAATAAAACTTGTATTCATAACTATGCTCCCTATTTTCTATTTTCTATTACCATTAATGCAATGGGTGGTCAAAAAATATTTTAAAATGCATAAACTAATTTAATATCAAATTGCAGTGATAAATTAATAAATTAAAATTAAAATATATTCATACTCATTTCATTTCTTAAATAGTAATGGCTTAAGTGCTATAGTGTCATTCAGACCGGGATTTGTGGCAGCATCTGTATAGAATTGCCACTATATTTGTTTATAACTCAATATGTCTTTTCTATTACCTCCTCTGATGTTTGTTTTTATATGTTCCAAGATCCCGAATCTAAAACTGTGCTCTTCACCATTTTTTTCCACATGCCTATATAAAGCATTATTGATGTCCTTTTTCCTTACACTGTATATGTGGTCATACATCCTCTTTCTAAATGTTCTCTCCATTTTTCCTCTATAGTATGCTGCACATTTTAAACACTTAGCCAAATATATCACATAAGTAGTGTTACAATTGCCCTTGATAAACTTAATAATAGTTTTGTTAATATTGTCAAGAGTAATCTCTGATTCTTCTATTAGGGGGAAGGAAATACATGGTGATGTAAACAACATGAATTTAATTAAATATCATAGAGCATGTATACTTCCATATACACCATATATAAACAAGATAAGGAAAATTATTGAAAGGCATTGGCAGATATTTAAAATGGATAACAACTTGTTTGGAATAGTGGGAGAAAGGCCACTAGTAATATACAAAATGGGGTATAATTTGAAAAGAATATTAGAAAATGGGAATACGACTAACCAAAGAGGAAGAGGACAAGGTAGTTCAAGAGCCACAACTAGATGTGGTAATTGTAACCAGTGTAGGACAATAATAGAAGAATCAGAGATTACTCTTGACAATATTAACAAAACTATTATTAAGTTTGTCAAGGGCAATTGTGTGAACCACCTTACCCTCATCCACGGCTTTGTTGACGGCCTCAAAGAAGCATTGTACCTAGGACAAAAGCCCTAAACTCATTCCAAAGGGATAGATCTGTGACTATAATTAACTCACATTCTCAATGAAAGAATCCTCTGTTCATTTTCCGTATATTTGATTAGAACTTGCTCTCACTTCTAAGAAGGATATTCTACCAGGGAAACACAGTCCCAATTACCAGGACAATCTGACCTTGTATGTATTGATTAAAACCCCACTAGCACACAATTATACCTAAAGCATGTTAGCATAAGTGATCATATAGACATCGAATTACCTTGATTCATGCAATTTACCCACTCATGTGCAATGAAAACTAGTGAAGAAAATTTTAGTAAAGCATATGAATACAGACTTTACACTCTCCTGAAATTTAAAATTGCATATTGTTACACCAGAAGCTTGCCTGACAGAAACCTGTCTCTCATTTGGGCCCAGTGGCAGTTTCTAATGCAGCAGCACACAAACAGCTCAGAACTTTAAGTAGCATGGCACCGATTTGTTAAGGTATCAAATAACTTTCACAACCGACTGTTCAGCAGAAAATAACAATCTTCTTTATTGCACAGGAAGACAAGTATGTGGGAGTCTAGGAAGTCAAGATTCTGTGTTTTCAAGCTACAGAAATCAGAAATTGTATACCCTTTTCATTAAAAGCAACATTATTGCAACAGTCATAAAACAGATACTGAACAAATAAAAATGGACACCACAGCATTAATTTTGCTAACTAAAATCTCATGACGGCTTTTTTATGACATTCCATATTAGACATGAGTTCCATCATGGAACTTTCTGCTCAGAAAAAAATCTTATACTTTTATATTACTTTTCTAACACTGTCAGGACTTGCTAATATTAGACAGGAAGCAGATCAACAGATACTAAAGGACACTCAAGATTTCATTCTGCTATGAATTGTTTGTTTGTGTCTTTCGGCTTTTCTCGGTTAGGGGTCGCCACAGCGGAACTCTGGTCCGCTAATGATTGGTAGTTGATTTTTACATGCCGAGTTACCAGCCCTGACGCACAACCTTTATGAAGGTACGCCCATTCATGCATGTCTCCACGCAGATGACGCTCTAGCTGAGAATCGAACCGGACAGTGTTGTACTGTGAGGTGACAATGCTACCGCAGCACCACTACCGCGGATTGTTCATTCTGCTATGCATGCACTAATGTTTTTCCCTTCTCTGTAATTATAAATCTTGACATTATCTTTATGGTTCTAATTTATTGCAACTGCATATGTATTATATATAGATAGATCTATATATATATATATATATATATATATATATATACACAGATATATATATATATATATATATATATATATATATATATATATATATAAATATATATATATACATATACATATATATATATATATATATATATATATATATATATATATATATCGGATCCGTGCAGATCCCCGAACGGCAACATCACTGAAATAGATTTGGCTGGGCATATTTGTGCAAAACTGCTTTGCACAGAAGAAGAACTTTTGCGTAAGTATGCCTGTTGCGGAGGTCATACTACGGTGTGGATAAGGGAAAATTCCCTTTTCCCCACTGTAGTGCAACCTCGGAGTGAGAATATTTAAGTAGGGGGGGCTGCAAAAATGTAAACTTAATGTTTTTTTTTTAACACACTTTAAAGAAAGCGCTTTTTTGGTGAAAGCGCTTTTTGTTAAAGTGTGTTCGGTGATTGTGGATTCGGACTATTGAACCTTTGTTCAATAGTCCTAGATCCATATATATATATATATATATATATATATATATATATATTTAATTTTAGATCTCTATATATGTGGATTTACTTTCGGCGATAGAGTTGTTACCTCACAGCAAGAGGTTCTCCCGTTCGATTCTCGGCTGGGCTTGGGAGTGCCTTTTGTGTGGAGTCTGCATGTCCTCCCCATGGTTGGGTAGTGTTCGAAAGACATGCGTGCGTAAATGGGCGTGCCTTCATTGAAGGTTGGGCATCGAGCTAGCAGCTCGACGTTTTGTAAAAATCTACTGCCAATCATCACCGGACCGGAGTTCCGCTTTGGCAACCCCTTACCGGGAAAGCTGAAAGACAGATAACAGCAACAACTTTGTAATATCAAAATTCCAAAACGTCAAAGACCAAAATGCTGAAACAAGAATCATGAAAGTGAAAATGTCGAACTATGTAAGTATTCCCAGGGCAAGTAAACACTTGCCCACCCCTACATTAAAACACACCGCACTATCTAAAATCCACCTAGTGCCCCCCACACTCCACTAACTATATATACCAACTCTAGGATCACACTACAGTGGGGAGAACGGCATGATTCCCCACATTGTGCAAGTGTTTACTTGCCCTGGGAATACTTAAGCGGTTCTGCATTTTAACTTTCATGATTCTCATCTCAGCATGTGTGTGTATGTGTGTGTGTATGTGTGTGTGTGTGTGTGTGTGTGTGTGTGTGTGTGTGTGTGTGTGTGTGTGTGTGTGTGTGTGTGTGTATAAATATATACATTCATTGTGACCACAGCAAAGAGTATCACATTATTGTATCTACCTGCTAACACTACATTTGCTTTGTAACTTAGTTTTAAATAAACATTTATAGGTAACATGGCACATCTGTTTACCCAGCTGCATATGTATTATATCAAGTGTAACAGCTGAAGTAGGGCTTCTTCTTTACGACAACTGCATGTCTATTGTATGAAGTTTAGAAGTGTGCTACAGCATGGAGGAAATCCTGTATGATGCTATTATTACACTTATATACCAGTATGTTTTTTAGGCAATGTTCTGTAGACACTGTGAAGAGCTTAATGCTACACACACACACACACACACACACACACACACACACACACACACACACACACACACACACACACACACACACACACACACACACACACACACACACACACACACACACACACACACACACACAGACACATACCATTAACAAAGGCATTTCTCCATGTGCATTGAATTTTCACTGACATGCCCACTGGCCATCCTGCTGCTGATGGCTGACATACTGACTAGTGTCTCTAGATACCTTGAGTGCCATGGATATTAGCACTAGGTGCTTATCTGTGCCAGCAGTGAATCTGCGATGTGTCTCTGCATCTGAATTTCTCTTCAGTTATGTGCCCCAAACCAAATGTGCCCATAGGGAAATACAGGTGCAGTTAGCAGAGGGATACAAAATGGACAATAAATAGTATAGAAAAAAAAACATTGATAAATAAGTATTGTCAGCTTATAAAAAATAAACAATTGCATATTTGCAATAGTACATTGAAAAGAATTGCTAAATGCAATACATGAATATAATACTAGCTTCTTCTGGTGAATGATTCCTTAGCGTTCAGGGAACATTGCATATTGGCTTATTATTGAGCATACTTGATAAGAAATATTTCAAAGTGTGATTTAAAGCTGACAGTAATGATGTCAGAGACAATGCTCAGGATTCATGAATACCTACATGTCATGCTAAGCCTGTGTACAGGATGAGCAGCAATGAGTAGAGATTTTGGGATTCAGGGAGTAGCAGTACACATCATGGACAGCTGGAAAATGAGGGCTAGCAGAAGAATATGCTAATGGGTATATTATGAGCAATGCTGCATTCTAATGAAGCAAAAATCAAGAAGGAGTGATTCAGAAATGTATAAAATGTGCACAAACTCATTGTGCTTGCTTTAGCTCTGAATTCAAGCATATGCTGAAATACAGCCACAGAAAAACTATGAAGTAAGTTAGAGGTTGCTGCAGCAGTTGTAAACCTATATCTGCTGCTGCTGTGCAAGATTCCACTCTCGAAAGCATAAGGTTTTCCATCCACATTTGACCTACCATGATCTACATGAAATTGAAACAGTGAACAATCACAGGCTGGATATTGACACCATGCAGGAAATAGTAGACATCTCCTAGCCCCATCTGAGGCCCCGTGGAAATCATGGAGTACCTGTCCTAGTGGATACTAAGGTATGTACAGCTTTACATATTTTAGTTGCAGGGATTTTTCAGTGATCTACAGGGTACACGGTGGAGGTTTCTCAGGTGTCCACCTCAAGCATACTCTACCAGTTTCTCAATGCAGTGCTTCAACATATGGTGGAGCATGTGAGGTTTTCATATAGTCCAGAGGAGACAGCTAACACCGTTCAATATTTTAGTGCCATGGCCCATTTCCTTAAGGCTCTTTAAGCCATAGACTTCACCCACATTAAAATAAAGTTTCCAAGGTGAACTGGGAAGGAGGTATATTAACAGAAAAGGTTATCCCTCCATCAATTGTAATGCATAAGTTACCATTTACAATGTTTATGAAGGCCATCGGGCAGGTTCCACAACTCCCGCATATGGCACACTTGTGGCTTCGATAAAGGGATTTTTAGAGGTGACTTCCCACAAGAATATCTTTTGAAATGTATTCAGGATATGCCCTAAAATGTTGGCTCATGTTGCTATTGAGAAACCCACACAACCCCACTGAACAAGGTTACAACAATGCATATGTACAGACTAGAAACATTATAGTGCATGCATATGGGCTGCTTAAGTCATGGTTCTGCTGTATGGATACATCTGTAAGTGCCCTGCAATATGACCCTTCTACCTCTGTCAAAATACTGACTACATGTGCCATCTAATATAATATTATAATTAAAAAATAGTTGCAGTAGGATGTCCCAGTTCAGGGACTTCATCTCCCAGCACCACAGTCAATGGTACCTGATACAGATGAGGGGTTTAGATGAGGAGCCAGGAGCAGAGGAGTATCATGTCAGATGATGGCAGGTGTAGTAAGCCATGGCACTGGCTAAGAGGCAGAAAATTGCACATATACTCACCACCTGATTAACATAAGAGCTCAGCAGATACAACCACTAACATCAATGCACACAAACAAATCAAACTTTACTCATGCACTGGCTGGCTACTTTATGCATCAGACATAGGTAACCCTAGGCTAGAATGCTCTCTGGAGAATGTAGCAAAGATGTGTAATCAAACTACTGGGGACAAAGAGTCCAATACATAAATAAAGTAAACAGAAAGTAAAAATCATGATGCCTACACAAGAATATCATAACACTAATTGATATATCTAGCAAATACAGACACTAACAGTGATGCATTCAAACAAAACAGACTATGCTAACCTACGTATTTCCTGGCCACTCTATTCATCAGACATACTCAGCCCATGACAAACACCTCTTCATACAGCAGGGCAATCTCAACATCATCTCCACAGGTGGTTGAGCAAGATAGCCAATAACATTTGACTATAGAACATAAGCATAAGTTAAGACACAAATATCAGTTTGCAGTTGTACAGCACAAATAATGAGTTTTGCCTAATGATGCATCACCTGCTTGCTATGTGATCCCATCTTAATCAGCCAAAGTGAAACACCCATCCAGAGAGCAGAGCACTCTCAGTATCATATGCACAGGTAGAGCAGCAAGCTATTCTACAAAAATAATACTACCAATACTGTTACTACTACTACTTGTACTACTATTACTACTGCTACTATTACTACTATTACTATTACTGCTATTACTACTACTACTAGTACTACTAATACTACTGCTACTACTACTGCAGAACTTAACCAGACTAAATACAAATTAAAAATTATTATGGATCTACAGGAAAACAATACTTTTGACTACCCATACAATTGGCTGGCCACTTTGTGCATCAGACATAGGCAACCCTGAATTATTGATATTAGAAATGGCAGGGCACAGTCATCATCAATTGTACACTGTGGGTGTGGTTTTATAGAAGGGCACTTCTAAAACAGAGAGAAGTGTGCAAATGTGAGGAATGAGTTGTGTGCATGTGTGTGTGTGTGTGTGTGTGTGTGTGTGTGTGTGTGTGTGTGTGAGACACATGTCATGGCCAACCTAAGATGTACTTTGTATTGGTCTATACAGAAATAGCCACAGCATATAAGCCAACACTATGGCCTGGCATCCTGAACAGGTGTGAGCCATGCATGGTAGAGGATCAAGTTCATCATGGATGTCCCTGACTACAGGAAATACCTCTGTCAGGAGTGTACTGCTACTTCCATGGTCCTTAATAGAAGTTGGAGTGCTGCCTGAATTTGAAAGATGTCCTCTGGATGACCTGCCATCACAACTATGTCCAAGGCAATGACCGTGTGGATGAACACATTCAGGGAGCAGAGCCATCATCACATGGATAACATGTCTGGGTGTGGGCACATCCACCATTGATGAAGCGATGGAAGTGGTAACACTGCAGGAGGGGGATCTGGCATGTCCATGATCATGTTGCTTGACATTTCACAATATACCAGCAGCTAGCCTTAAGGATGCTGCCCCCCCAGCAGACTATCCAGAATGGACACTTGCATGGTCCAGTGTATTTGTTCTGTCTGAGGAATCACACCCAGAGTTCATGCAGTCACATACATCAGAATAAATGACATACAGTAGTCTTACAACCTTTTTTGAGGCCTTAGTGGAAATTGACTGTACCTACACATTGGCACTGCACATAACTTGGATGACAGGTACTAATGCACTAACCTCAGGAGAGGATGGTAAGCATACCTCCTCTCAGCTCCCCTCCAGATACCTCTTTGTGGTACCTCTCACTTACAGTGGCTAGGTGGGTGCCATACTAACCTGATCAACCATATCCCCATGAAACTGACCACTCTTAGATGGTCCTGTGTTATGTGTATGTGCAGGCATACTGATTGCATCCATACTGTGGTCAGGGATGTGGGAGCCACATTTCCCATGTCTGAAACACCCCCTGTAGCCCCACACTCTGCCTGTTCATTATCACCATCATCATCACAGGATGTTTCCCTAACGTCAGATGGAGGGAGCTTCACAATGCTGGTGCCAGACAATGCTTCACCTATTAATATGCCAAGAAAACACAAGAAAAATAAACTTAATGTCTGTGCCAAAATTCATCAACCAGATATGCAAATTCTATAATCTCAATGACTAATAAACATAACTAAAACATGTCAGCATGTCCATGCCATGTGCCGATGGTCACTGTACATCAATGCCAGATGTACCTAGGCACAATAGTTGATTGAGGTAGTACCAGTTGCAAAGATGGATGTAATAAATATTTGAATGCCATACCTGGGGCATCAACAGTAGAAATATTCTGGTTCTGCTCCACTTCTTCTCCAACATCCAGCACTGCACTGAGAAAAAATTCAGAGCGACCCAGATCCTTAATAGTTGACAGGAACTCCTCCATCTTAGTGAATGGTTGTTGGGTAGAGGGCCTATGCACCACCACCAGTAGCCCACTGATTCCATGCCACAGCCTGCGCTATGACATCAGAATCATAATCATGTCACTGACTCTGTCATACCATTTCATGTACACAGCCTGAGCCACCAACAGCATCGACATTGTCAACCACCTGCTGTCAGACATGGTCACTGAAGGGCTTGTTTGAGGCATGTAAATCAAGGAGCTGTTGTATGACCTCATTGTTTGCACTGAGAAAAGAGGCTTCTTTGAGGATGAGCCCTTCTTACTTTTATACCTGTTGTAAGGGAATAGAAAAATGGATATCACAACACAACATAACACACATGGTGGTACAGACTTTTATAGTTATATAACAAAATATATCAATATGCAGTCAGTGAGTAGCATATTAGAAACAACTGTCTAAACAACACTGCAAGTTTGTATCACAATAGACATAGTTGCAGCACTGTAAAATTCCATATGCATCCCCCAAGAAATAAACTATGAAAGACAATAAATAACAGATGCAGTAATGTACACCTATCAAGCAGAAAAAACAACCCCATCATAAGCAGAAAAGCTTACAGAGCTCTCTCAGTGACAGTTTGTACTTGTAGCATATTCCAGTAATACAAAAGCAGCCTGTATACACAAACGTGTATGTTGCTTGTTCCCCATGAAGTACATTCCAAACTACTTGAGCAGAATTTATTGAAACACTGTGGACACCATATCCCAAAAATATTTCTCAGCATATAAGAATGAACAGTTATATGGAAGAATACATACCATGAAATACTTCATAGATAATCCTTCGTAGTCCTATTGCAAAAATGTTGAGAATGTACTATGTTCAGCTGCACTCGGGATACAAGCAATCTTCCCTAGCATGATGGAAGTGCCACAGCCCATGTTATGCTTGTAGGGCATAGGTAAACCCCCCTGGGTACATGGACTATGATAAGTATCTCTCACTTCATTACCCTTCTGAATACCTCAATTTGCACAATGTGCTGTGACATAAACATCATACTAGTATTCTGCATGATGATGTGCACATGCCTGAGCAGTCAAGAACAGGGATTAAGACAGGTTTGCCTCATTAGCAGCATTAGTCAGTCAATGATGTGTTAAGATTCATAGGTTAGTACTAGGCAATTTGAAGCCTAGCCAATTACCCCATGTGAGAATCAAACCTTGCACCTTGTGTCTGTAAGGTAAACACCTGAATCACTATGTCAGCTTCCCACTCCCACTTGTTAAAGAACAAGGATAATGAAAATTACACTTTGAGAGGGTCTGTCAGACAAATAAGTCTTCCAAACAGATTTGGATTATACTCACTTTGAAATCGGACTGATCCTTGATGCACATATTTGCACATCTGTCTGCATATTCTAAAATGTATGTGAGATGGTGTGCACACATCTCAGACATAAGATGAAAATAGCAACAATGTCAATGGCATCCACAGCACTGTGAATGGGTCTTCATCTTAAATCTTAAATAAACATTAAAAATGGATAATATTTATGCCAGGCTTTGACATTCCTTGAACAAAGGTAGCAAATTAAGCGATGCACAACAACGTTATGAGTGCCTGCCTTTCAGAATGTGTTTCTACCTTCACATTCATTATCATCAACCCCATCTCCAGTAATCCCAACATTACAATTCTACCATGGAAGGAAAGAAAAATGTCTGGCACCATCACTATAGTCAAACATAAGAAACTAATTCAGTACAATGATCTGCACATTTTGTTGCCTTTCTGCTATTTGTTAAACCGTTAACATGACACAACATGCTCCTGAAGTCAATGTTCCCTTGTAATGCCATAGGTGCAGTGCTCAAATCTTGTGAAGGTGTTGTCGAAGTGAAATGATGGCTAATTAGTATGCTCATTTAACTTGCTGAAACCCACATTGTTGAGAAATTACAGCAGATGTTAGTGTTTTTTTTTTGCTTCATCCTTTGTGTGTGATGTTTGCCATAGTGCACTGGTGGCAGTAATTGATGCCCTTTATGGTGTGAAACTTCTCATCTTATGGCAAAAACTGAAAATGTTATTCTGTATGAGCAAAGGCTTAGCCATCAGTTCTGCAAATAAGACTGGTGGCAGTACACCCAAATTAGCATATTGGACATTTCTGACTGCAGAAAATTACCTGCCTGTAACTTGAATGTCTCCATGTATTAATGAACTATGCACTGAATGGCAACCCAATATGTGCAGACTTTGAATCTATATAATGGATAGTATGCCCATACACTTTTATGTGACATAATACACGTGGTAATTTTTTTTATTTTTTATTTATTTATTTTAATTTACCCTATGACTTCTTGACATACGTGCAGTTTATAATGGTAATGTTGAAATAATATATTTGTTGACTGTGGGTAATATCCCTGATAATATTACTTATGTTTCTCCTGGAGTGGTCACTTCACTAATAATAATAGTAATAATAATAATAATAATAATAATAATAAACACATTTCTGTGTGCATGCTGTGGAATAAAAGGTTGCTGTTTTTCTTTTGGCTTTTCCTGTTTAGGGGTCGCCACAGCGGAACTCCAGTCCGCTAATGATTGGCAGTAGATTTTTACAGTACCAAGGTGCCAGCTCAATGCCCAACCTTCAATGAATGCATGCCCATTTACACATGTCTTTTGAAGGCCACTCGACTGTGGGGAGGACATGCAGACTCCACACAGAAGGCACTCCAGCCGAGAATCGAGCGGGAGAACCTCTTGCTTTGAGGCAACAATGCTACTGCTGCACCGCCGTGACTTTCTATGCTGTGGAATAAAAGGTACATGTGCAAAACATGAGAAAATATAAGTAGCAAGGTACTTACGTAGTCGAATATGAAGAGCACATCTACACAAGTTGGAAAACGTACTCACACTTTTTCAGTGGCATATCTGCGTAATGATCATGTGTAGATCCTCCTGGAATATCTTGGGTACATGTGCAGTCTGTATGGCCCTGTCTTCAATATTTGGCCTCCTATAAAACAATACTGATGCCAGTTAAAACACAAGCACATCAAACACATAGACAACAAGTGAAAATGTCATTTTTATCTTCATTTTTTGTGTGACAGTTGGATTAGTTAACTGTCAGTGGTCATTAGTGACTGTAGAGAAATGGCACGTATCATCCTGTGGAAAATCTCGAAAAAATAATTACACGTGCTAAAATTTTGAAAATCAAAGCACTGCTTAATTTGATATCAACACATGTTAATTAGCAGTCCAGATATAAGCATCATTAATGCAAGGGGAAATTATTCTACATAAAAGAATGTGTGCTTCAAGTTGTTACTCCCATGAAAGAACAGCATATTTAAAACAGGGCTGTCATATATTGAACAGATCTTCAAGTATTAACATGTCAGTGGTACAGTATAACAGAATCACATCAAAGACATGACAGGAAAAACAATATGACTTGATAAACATAACATATGTTCCAATATATATTGTATAATTCATAAAAACGTAAATGCAGGCTATGTTATGTAGGTATATTATCAGCCATGTACACAGTTATAGCCCTCACCTTATAAATTAATAATGCCAGTTATCCTTTAGCATTAATAATTAATACACAGAGCTCACAAGTTCATATCTCATTTTGTCATATGTTTGATTCTAAGCTGCTATACTGTTGTGCTAATGCTAATGCTAATTTGAACAGTTCTGATAAAGTCTCGTGATTTAAAAGATGAAAGTAGTTAACCTAATAAAGTGCTCAATGTTTTCTAGTAACCCTTTGCATTCATCTGACTTAGAGAATGCTTTGGTTCATATTTCACAAATTAATATTTGCTATAATTATTTTATTTAATAAACCAGTTTGAAAATATTTAAACTATTGCAGAATATTTATAATTGTGAGAGCCAGGACTATGATAACAGTTTTGTACCAATAATTTCTGGCCTTGCACATTCATGTCTGGATGTAAAGAATTTTAAAAACATGTGTGGAATATGTAGTGGCTGTGACATTGACATAACATTATATTTATGATAATTTTTTGGTTTTGTCTTACTCAAACCCTCTTTCTCACTATCACTTATAATTTTTTTTACCTTTCATTGCATATCCACATTCATTCCTGCTTCATCACAACCATCAGCACAGGGAGCTAGACAGGCATACAGAGGCTTGGACCACCATTCCTTCACACGAAGACAACCACAAAGCATTCTATATTACTGTGTCAAGAAATTCCAAATGCTCAGATCTGCTCTGAGCTAAAAACAGAATGGCATTAAATATATGCAAATATAGGATATTCAATATCCTGTTAGACTCGAGATTAGATACCCCACCCCCTCTCACCACCCCTTGGAAACATCTCACACGATTCAGTTTCCATTTCAGTAATAACGGGCTTACTGGGTACAAAAGACTCTCTAAAGCCAAGAATACATTCCATGGGGACCACCATACATCATGGGCTGTGCTACGCATGACACATGAATACAGCACTGGCACCTCACCTAAGTGTCATGTTTAATCATCCAGCCTCACCTTCAGCTCAACTGCCACTGGTGCTGGCTCATAGTTAATCCCACCACAGAGGGGATCACACACTCACTGGAAAAACTACCGTCCCATCAGTCCATCCCTATCTGCAACAACATGGATCTGTGACATCATGGGACTTATAAAACGAAAGATTTGGCAACCTTCAAACTGGACCCATCCTCCTGTTTGGTTTGTGAAGGGCCGATCTTGTCTCCTGAACCTGTGACTGAACTTTTGAATCAGTCAAGGCCATGTCCAACAAGGGTAAGGTGTACCACACAGCCTATCTAGACCTTGCCTAGCCCTTGCCAACCATCCCCCACTCTGGGAATCAACTATAAACTTACTAAGTTGGGCACATCCCCCTATCCCAAAAATAATAATTGGCTTTTTAAGACTACCACACACCCACACTGCAAAGCTAGTAAAAAAAATAAGGCTCCAGACAAGGAAGTAGCTAGTACCAAGGGGTTCTCCCTGGGGTCAGTTTTGTTGACATCTTTGTTCTCTCTTGGGAGGAGTACAACAAGGGACTCTTACTCTGTCACTAAAAACTTGATGCAAACTGGGAGCCATTATTGAATCGCCAAATGAAAATGGATACTCTGGGAAAGGGCTCTATTACAAAAGAAGCTTGGCTCAGTGCCAATGGCTCAAGCTCAATGCCAAGAAAATGTGAAGTATCCCCTTTGGGAAAAAACAAATATCTGTGAATTACCATATATGTGGCAGGCAGTCAAAAACAGAAAGTGTGTGAAGAGAGTTAGGGACATAGGTGGACAGTGGTCTCACCACCGATACTTCGATCACCACAACAGCAGTCACTAATCCATCCATTGCACCATTGTAACAAACTTTTCAGGTCATTGAAAAAGGAGGGTAACAATTGTATACTCATCCCCAATAGACCCATTATAGAATACAACGCCCCCATTATTAGGTATGTCTCAAGAAATCACACACAACCTGGAAGGCCTCAGAAATACCTCTCTAAAAAGAATCACACCTAAAGTAGATGCCCTTGCACGACGGCCTTAAAAGCTCTCCAGCCACATATACTCATATCGCACTCGCTCACTCAGCCATTCTGCTACCAGATGCACCTTGTGAGCTGCTGGACATGCAACATGCTACACTTAAAAATCCCCAACCCTCCGCCTACATGCTCCAAACTGCAGTCATCAAGCAACAAAAAAACAAAACATTGGGATAGTTCTCGACTCCCCAGACTCTGGAAGACTCTGATTGCCCATGTCCAAGCAGAAGTCTCTTCCCCCCTCTTCTCTCTCTTCAAGAGGAATTG
The DNA here is from genome assembly GCF_019279795.1 of Protopterus annectens. Taxonomy (NCBI): domain Eukaryota; kingdom Metazoa; phylum Chordata; order Ceratodontiformes; family Protopteridae; genus Protopterus; species Protopterus annectens. The sequence continues at coordinate 1,587,333,141 of NC_056725.1, forward strand.
GACGATGGGATGGGGAAAATTCCCCCAGGATATCACCAGTCACACCCTCTGCTGACGAGGGTCCAGGAAAGTAAATAATGTGGGAAGAAATAAGGAGATGTTTGTTTATATTAAGCTAGATAGGCCCTAGGGCTGATAGCCTAGTACCAACCTATGAACCTATGAACCTATGAACAGGTGGTAGTTGTGATGTCACCAGTGGCAGCAGAGGCACCCAGCACTTCTGTATCATAATCTGGCAATGGTACCACCACAATGTCTGCACTACCTGCAGCATCCGTGTCAGGTAGCTCTGCCTCGGAGGCTGGTGAACTGGTACCCACTGGGAGCACAGGCAGTAGAGGTGGCAGTTATGTCACCAGGTAACAACTGACAGGACTAGTGGAGGAGATAATGAAGAGGAGCCTCAGTGCCTACATTGGCCATATGGAAAGAATCCTGCAGTTAAGTTGCCAAATTGCTGTCTCATCTGGTACTGTCCCAGGTGTCTACAACAGGAGAAAGTGGTGACAGTTCTGAGAGTGAGGACTAGAGTCACACTGTGTTCATGCAGGATGGTGATGCATGTCTGAAGTCCCATACCTAACCCCAATCAGGATGTTTCCCTCCTTGTTGGGTTCATCACCAGCCTTGTCTGTCATGTATATGTTGTAGGTCTGCACCTGCTACCTAACCTACCTTACATGCCTACCCTTGTTATCCCTAAATATATTCCCTGATGTTTCTCTCTCTCTCTGTCCTTAAAAAAAGATAAAAAGGGCACACACCTGATTTTATCAAAATTGGTCACACATTATTAAGTTGTTGTCACACATCATTTTTTATGTGAATACCCAAGCTTCCAAATTCTTTGTACATATACAATATTACTTTGTGAAGATGTGGATAGCTATGGTCCTCTCCCACCACCATCCTACTCATTCCTTAATTACTCCCCCAGTGTCATCTCCTCTACCTGCTCTCCATATTCACCACTGTCCTAGGAACCCCATTTCATACCTTTATTCTGGTCAAAAATAGATTAACACAACACACAGACACACACACACACACACACACACACACACGCACACACACGCACACACACACACACACACACACACACACACACACACACACACACACACACACACACACACACACACACACACACACACACACACACACACACACACACACACACACATACACACACACAGCCAGAAATGTTTGTCTGACTCTTGCATTGAGCAACAAAGCCTACTGCTAGTTTCATCCCTTGGTAAAAACTCAAGAAAAACAATTCACCTCTGACTTTTTTATACACATGACAGTCCACATTCCTTTTTGACTTCATCTATGACAGCATTGCTGTGGACCATATCAGTTAATGATTTCCACTCCAGTAATGTGTACTCAGCATCACTGTTGGAAACAGTTATACCATTCCTTACCATAGCAATTCATGTGAAGTAACAGATGCACCATGTAACAGACATGGACATCTCAGTTTTGGATGCCACAACAAATTACTCTTGCTAGTTTCACTACTGCATGATGCTCGACATCGACCATCAAAGTTAACTAATGGGAAATGCCACTTCACAGTGTATGGCAACAGCTGATGAGAATGTGCCTTCAGGCACATTCATATGCCACTCCTCATGCTAATATGCTTAAACATACCATGAGGAGACAATTATTATAACAGGCTTAATGTACTCCTGAGGGGATGCTGGAATTATCAATATGATATGATGCAGATTGTGATCCTTGATATTGTCTGTTTCACAAAGGACATTAGTCGTTCCTCCATACATGTGCCATGCTGCCTTCAAACATGTGCTGTCTGACAACTGGGATTTATGTTCTTTAGTGGCATCAGCAGTTAGTACACAGGTTTAGAGACTGTCATGTCAGATAGGCAGGTGTTTGCATCCTTCAGTATATATCAGCAACTGATAACTGGCAGGACTGACTTAATCGGCAGATGCGATATGTACAATTACACATAGTGCTAACATTTATACAGGGACAGAGTTTTAAGTGTTATACTACCTTTTAAGGGAGGTCAAACGCACTCCAACTCCTTGCTCAAGATATATCTTCAAATATTTGGTTTCTGACAAACATTATATGATTTCTTCTGTGTTGTCAGCAGTTAATACACATCTCAAGAGACTGTACAGTTAAATAGGCAGGTGTTTGAATCCAGCAGTGTGTAATTAGTATCAGTGTATATATCAACTACTAATAACAGGCAGGACTGGATTCCTCAATGTGTGGTGTACATGATTCCACTTAGTGATAACATTTACACAGGGGAGGGTTATAATCTCACAAGTGTACTCTTTTTGGTGTAGGCCATATGTATTCAGACACACTGCTCAAGTGGACTGTTCTTCTGTGTGGTTTCTGACATCTGTGGAATGACTTCTTCTGTAGTGTCAGCAACTAATGTACCAGTGTTCAAATTCAGCAGTATGCACCTTGTATGTGTACGTACAAAGGCAGCTGTTAACAGACAAGAATGAGTTACTCAACAGATTTGATGTGTATAATTTTAATTAGTGATAACACTGTCATAGATGGTGGATTTTGATCCCCTAGATGATATACTCCCTTTTAAGGGATGCCATATGCATTCAAAAACAGTGTTCATGCTATCTCTATAACTGTGTGCTTTCTGAGAAATCTAATATGACTTCTTATGTGGGTTCAGCAGTGATTGCACAAGTCTAGAAACTGTTGAGTTAGGCAGATGTTTGAATTCAGCAGTGTGCACCTACTATGAGTGTCAGGAAAGGAACATGTTAATTGGGGTAGGGTACAGGAACGGAGTTAGCCCGAGTGCAAACGAGGGCCAAAGGAGCGGGATCAAAGCCTCAAAGCCTCAGCATAGTGACAAGCTGCACTGTGAAAAACAATCATCTCTTAAAAGGAAATAGAAAGTGGGTAAGTGATAACCTCGATGTGATAGGGCTTTGTAAAATGTAAGAATTATGCGTACAAGCAGGGATTAGACTTGTAAGTTATGGATTAGTAATGCTTACAGCTATACAGGACTACTTTTCAGTCAAACTTCCTATTGGAAAACCCAACAGCTAAGTAAATAAAATACAGTAAATACAGCTATACAATAATACACTCTAGTGGAGGTATTACTGTGTAAATACTAACAAGGATGAAAATTAATAGAGGGGTTGTCTTGGCAGGTTCAAAAAGCTTCTCTGGAGGTGTGCACTCCACAATTTAAATAATTTAGCTTATTGTTCAGAGGTACTACTGGTGCAATACAGAGGGGACCTTCATTAAACAGTCAAAATAGACACACTGCTCAGTTGCCGATCCTGCTGCAGCTTGACTCTTTCAGTACAAAAAGGGTGGTATCCACACATATGTGAATGGGAAAGAACAGAGATTGGATGGTGAGATTGATGAGATAATTCAGTTAGTTGGACATTCTGCTCAGTTGCCTTTACTGCTGTAGCTAGATTCATGCAGTAAAAAGCAGTGGTTTCCACACCTTTGAATTTAAGCAATAAACAAAGTGTAATTGCAGAGCGTGGAGAGCTGTCACATGCAGAAAAAATAA